>NW_023995147.1:32500-152618 GCF_015586225.1 Lucilia sericata | reverse complement strand
CAATTTAAACGTGTTTTAACGAAGTTATAAGCGATTTTTCAGTTTCAGAACAAAAATATCGATTTTTGAAAGGAAATATGGGTGATCACAAAAAAGCTTATTTTTCAATTTAAACGTTTTAACGAAGTTATAAGCGATTTAAAGTTTCCTAGGTTTCAGAACAAAAATATCGATTTTTGAAGGAATATGGGTGATCACAAAAAGCTTATTTTTCAATTTAAACGTGTTTTAACGAAGTTATAAGCGATTTAAAGTTCCTAGGTTTCAGAACAAAAATATCGATTTTTGAAGGAAATATTGGGTGATCACAAAATAAGCTTATTTTTCAATTTAATCGTGTTTTAACGAAGTTATAAGCGATTTTAAGTTTCTTAGGTTTCAGAACAAAAATATCGATTTTTGAAGGAAATATGGGTGATCACAAAATAAGCTTATTTTTCAATTTAAACGTTTTAACGAAGTTATAAGCGATTTAAGTTTCTAGAGAACAAAAATATCGATTTTTGAAGGAAATTGGTGATCACAAAATAAGCTTATTTTTCAATTTAATCGTGTTTTAACGAAGTTAAGCGATTTAAGTTTCAGAACAAAAATATCGATTTTTGAAAGGAAATATGGTGATCACAAAATAAGCTTATTTTTCAATTTAAACGTGTTTTAAACGAAGGATAAGCATTTTAGGTTTCAGAACAAAATATCGATTTTTGAAGGAAATATGGTGATCACAAAATAAGCTTATTTTTCAATTTAAACGTGTTTTAACGAAGGTTATAAGCGATTTTAAGTTTCAGAGAACAAAAATATCGATTTTTAAGGAAATATGGGTGATCACAAAATAAGCTTATTTTTCAATTTAAACGTGTTTTAAAGTTATAAGCGATTTAAGTTTCCTAGGTTTCAGAACAAAAATATAGATTTTTGAAGGAAATATGGGTGATCACAAAATGCTATTTTCATTTAAACGTGTTTTAAACGAAGTTTAGGCGATTTAAGGTTTCAGAACAAAAATATAGATTTTTGAAGGAAATATGGGTGATCACAAAATAAGCTTATTTTCAATTTAAAACGTGTTTTAACGAAGTTATAGGCGATTTAAGTTTCAGTTTCAGCAAAATAAATATCGATTTTTGAAGGAAATATGGGTGATCACAAAAAAGCTTATTTTTCAATTTAAACGTTTTATAACGAAGTTATAAGCGATTAAAGTTTCTAGGTTTCAGAACAAAATATCGATTTTTGAAGGAAATATTGGTGATCCAAATAAGCTTATTTTTCAATTTAAACGTGTTTTCGAAGTTTAAGCGATTTTAAGGTTTCAGAACAAAATATCGATTTTTGAAGGAAATATGGGATCACAAAATAAGCTTATTTTCAATTTAAACGTGTTTTAACGAAGTTATAAGCGATTTAAGGTTTCCTTTTTTGAAGGAAATATGGGTGATCACAAAATAAGCTATTTTTCAATTTAAACGTGTTTTAACGAAGTTATAAGCGATGTTAGGTTCCAGAACACAAAATAAGCTTATTTTTCAATTAAACGTGTTTTAAGAAGTTATAAGCGATTTAAGGTTACAGAAAAAAATATCGTTTTTTTTTGAACGAAATATTGGTTTATCACAAAATATCGATTATTTTTCAATTTAAACGTGTTTTAACGAAGTTATAAGCGATTTTTGAAGGAAATAGGGTGATCACAAAAAAGCTTATTTTTAATTTAAACGTTTTAACGAAGTTATAAGCGATTTAAGTTTTAGGTTTCAGAACAAAAATATCGATTTTTGAAGGAATATTGGTGATCACAAAATAAGCTTATTTTTCAATTTAAACGTGTTTTAACGAAATTATAAGCGATTTTAAGTTTCTTACGCTTTAGAACAAAAATGTCGATTTTTGAAGGAAATTTTGGTGATCACAAAAAAAGTTTATTTTTCAATTTAACGTGTTTAACGAAGTTATAAGCGATTTAAGTCTCTTAGGTTTCAGAACAAAAATACCGATTTTTGAAGGAAATATTGGTGATCACAAATAAGCTTATTTTTCAATTTAAACGTGTTTTAACGAAATTATAAGCGATTTTAAGTTTCTTACGCTTTAGAACAAAAATGTCGATTTTTGAAGGAAATATTGGTGATCACAAAAAAGTTTATTTTTCAATTTAAACGTGTTTTAACGAAGTTATAAGCGATTTAAGTTTCTTAGGTTCAGAACAAAAATATCGATTTTGAAGGAAATATTGGTGATCACAAAATAAGCTTATTTTTCAATTTAAACTGTTTTAACGAAGTTATAAGCGATTTTAAGTTTCAGAACAAAAATATCGATTTTAAAGGAAATGGGTGATCACAAAATAAGCTTATTTTTCAATTTAAACGTGTTTTAACGAAGTTATAAGCGATTTAAAGTTTCCTAGGTTTCAGAACAAAATATCGATTTTTGAAGGAAATATGGGATCACAAAAAAGCTTATTTTTCAATTAAACGTTTTTTAACGAAGTTATAAGCGATTTAAAGTTTCCTAGGTTTCAGAACAAAAATATCGATTTTGAAGGAAATATTGGTGATCACAAAATAAGCTTATTTTTCAATTTAATCGTGTTTTAACGAAGTTATAAGCGATTTTAAGTTTCTTAGGTTTCAGAACAAAAATATCGATTTTTGAAGGAAATATGGGTGATCACAAAATAAGCTTATTTTTCAATTTAAACGTGTTTTAACGAAGTTATAAGCGATTTAAAGTTTCCTAGGTTTCAGAACAAAAATATCGATTTTTGAAGGAAATATTGGTGATCACAAAATAAGCTTATTTTTCAATTTAATCGTGTTTTATCGAAGTTATAAGCGATTTTAAGTTTCTTAGGTTCAGAACAAAAATATCGATTTTTGAAGGAAATATGGGTGATCGCAAATAAGCTTATTTTTCAATTTAAAAACGTGTTTTAACGAAGTTATAAGCGATTTAAGGTTTCAGAACAAAAATATAGATTTTGAAGGAAATATGGGTTATCACAAAATAAGCTTATTTTTCAATTTAAAAACGTGTTTAAACGAAGTTATAAGCGATTTAAAGTTTCCTAGGTTTCAGAACAAAATATAGATTTTTGAAGGAAATATGGGTGATCACAAAATAGCTTATTTTTCAATTTAAACGTGTTTTAAACGAAGTTATAAGCGATTTAAGGTTTCAGAACAAAAATATAGCTTATTTTTCAATTTAAAACGTGTTTTAACGAAGTTATAAGCGATTTAAGGTTTCAGAACAAAAACATCGATTTTTGAAAGAAATATTGGTGATCACAAAATAAGCTTATTTTTCAATTTAAACGTGTTTTAAACGAAGTTATAAGCGATTTTTGAAGGAAATATGGGTGATCACAAAAAAGCTTATTTTTCAATTTAAACGTGTTTTAACGAAGTTATAAGCTATTTTTAAGTTTCTTAGGTTTTCAGAACAAAAATATCGATTTTTGAAGGAATATTGGTGATCACAAAATAAGCTTATTTTTCAATTTAAACGTGTTTAACGAAATTATAAGCGATTTTAAGTTTCTTACGCTTTAGAACAAAAATGTCGATTTTTGAAGGAAATTTTGGTGATCACAAAAAAAGTTTATTTTCAATTTAAACGTGTTTTAAAACGAAGTTATAAGCGATTTTAAGTCTCTTAGGTTTCAGAACAAAAATATCGATTTTTGAAGGAAATATTGGTGATCACAAAATAGCTTATTTTTCAATTTAAACGTGTTTTAACGAAATTATAAGCGATTTTAAGTTTCTTACGCTTTAGAACAAAAATGTCGATTTTTGAAGGAAATATTGGTGATCACAAAAAAAGTTTATTTTTCAATTTAAACGTGTTTTAACGAAGTTATAAGCGATTTTAAGTTTCTTAGGTTTCAGAACAAAAATATCGATTTTTGAAGGAAATATTGGTGATCACAAAATAAGCTTATTTTTCAATTTAAACGTGTTTTAAAAACGAAGTTATAAGCGATTTTAAGTTTCAGAACAAAAATATCGATTTTTAAAAGGAAATATGGGTGATCACAAAATAAGCTTATTTTTCAATTTAAAACGTGTTTTAACGAAGTTATAAGCGATTTAAAGTTTCCTAGGTTTCAGAACAAAAATATCGATTTTTGAAGGAAATATGGGTGATCACAAAAAGAGCTTATTTTTCAATTTAAACGTTTTTTAACGAAGTTATAAGCGATTTAAAGTTTCCTAGGTTTCAGAACAAAAATATCGATTTTGAAGGAAATATTGGTGATCACAAAATAAGCTTATTTTTCAATTTAATCGTGTTTTAACGAAGTTATAAGCGATTTTAAGTTTCTTAGGTTTCAGAACAAAAATATCGATTTTCGAAGGAAATATGGGTGATCACAAAATAAGCTTATTTTTCAATTTAAACGTGTTTTAAACAAAGTTATAAGCGATTTAAAAGTTTCAGAACAAAAATATAGATTTTTGAAGGAAATATGGGTGATCACAAAATAAGCTTATTTTTCAATTAAAACGTGTTTTAACGAAGTTATAAGCGATTTTAAGTTTCTTAGGTTTCAGAACAAAATATCGATTTTTGAAGAAAATATGGGTGATCACGAAATAAGCTTATTTTTCAATATAAACGTGTTTTAACGAAGTTATAAGGGATTTAAGGTTTCAGAACAAAAATATCGATTTTTAAAGGAAATATGGGTGATCACAAAATAAGCTTATTTTTCACTTTGAACGTATTTTAACGAAGTTATAAGCGATTTAAAGTTTCCTAGGTTTCAGAACAAAAATATAGATTTTTGAAGGAAATATGGGTGATCACAAAATAAGCTTATTTTTCAATTTAAAACGTGTTTTAACGAAGTTTTAAGCGATTTAAGGTTTCAGAACAAAAAAATCGATTTTTGAAGGAAATATGGGTGATCACAAAATAAGCTTATTTTTCAATTTAAACGTGTTTTAACGAAGTTATAAGCGATTTAAGGTTTCAGAACAAAAATATCGATTTTTAAAGGAAATATGGGTGATCACAAAATAAGCTTATTTTTCAATTTAAACGTGTTTTAACGAAGTTATAAGCGATTTAAGGTTTCAGAACAAAAATATCGATTTTTGAAGGAAATATGGGTGATCACAAAAAAAGCTTATTTTTCAATTTAAACGTGTTTTAACGAAGTTATAAGCGATTTTAAGTTTCTTAGGTTTCAGAACAAAAATATCGACTTTTGAGGGAAAATATCACAAAATAAGCTTATTTTTCAATTTAAACGTGTTTTAACGAAGTTATAAGCGATTTTAAGTTTCTTAGGTTTCAGAACAAAAATATCGATTTTTGAAGGAAATATGGGTGATCACAAAATAAGCTTATTTTTCAATTTAAACGTGTTTTAACGAAGTTATAAGCGATTTTAAGTTTCTTAGGTTTCGGTACAAAAATATCGATTTTTGAAGGAAATATGGGTGATCACAAAATAAGCTTATTTTTCAATTTAAACGTGTTTTAACGAAGTTATAAGCGATTTAAAGTTTTCTAGGTTCCAGAACAAAAATATCGACTTTGAAGGAAAATATGGGTGATCACAAAATAAGCTTATTTTTCAATTTAAACGTGTTTTAAACGAAGTTATAAGTGTTTTTAGGTTTAGGTTTTAAGTTATAAGCGATTTAGGTTTCTGAACAAAAATATCGATTTTTGAAGGAAATATTGGTGATCACAAAATAAGCTTATTTTTCAATTTAAACGTGTTTTAACGAAGTTATAAGCGATTTTAAGTTTCTTAGGTTTCAGAACAAAAATATCGATTTTTGAAGGAAATATTGGTGATCACAAAATAAGCTTATTTTTCAATTTAAACGTGTTTTAAACGAAGTTATAAACGATTTTAAGTTTCTTGGGTTTTGGAACAAAAACATAGATTTTTAAAGGAAATGTGGGTGATCACAAAATATGCTTATTTTTCAATTTAAAAGTGTATTAACGAAGTTATAAGCGATTTAAAGTTTCTTAGGTTTCGGAACAAAAATATAGATTTTGAAGGAAATATGGGTGATCACAAAAATAAGCTTATTTTTCAATTTAAACGTGTTTTAAACGAAGTTATAAGGGATTTAAAGTTTCTGAGATCTCGGAACAAAAATATCAATTTTTGAAGGAAATGTGGGTGATCACAAAATAAGCTTATTTTTCAATTTAAACGTGTTTTAACGAAGTTATAAGTGATTTTAGGTTTAGGTTTTAAGTTATAAGCGATTTAAGGTTTCTGAACAAAAAATATCGATTTTGAAGGAAATATTGGTGATCACAAAATAAGCTTATTTTCCAATTTAAACGTGTTTTAACGAAGTTATAAGTGATTTTAAGTTTCTTAGGTTTCAGAACAAAAATATCGATTTTTGAAGGAAATATAGGTGATCACAAATAAGCTTATTTTTCAATTTAAATGTGTATTAACGAAGTTATAAGCGATTTAAAGTTTTCTAGGTTTCAGAACAAAAATATCGACTTTTGAGGGAAAATATGGGTGATCACAAAATAAGCTTATTTTTCAATTTAAACGTGTTTTAACGAAGTTATAAGCGATTTAAAGTTTCCTAGGTTTCAGAACAAAAATATAGATTTTTGAAGGAAATATGGGTGATCACAAAATAAGCTTATTTTTCAATTTAAACGTGTTTTAAAGAAGTTATAAGCGATTTAGAGTTTCCTAGGTTTCAGAACAAAAATATAGATTTTTGAAGGAAATATGGGTGATCACAAAATAAGCTTATTTTTCAATTTAAACGTGTTTTAACGAAGTTATAGGCGATTTAAGGTTTCAGAACAAAAATATCGATTTTTGAAGGAAATATGGGTGATCACAAAAAAAGCTTATTTTTCAATTTAAAACGTTTTTTAACGAAGTTATAAGCGATTTAAAGTTTCCTAGGTTTCAGAACAAAAATATCGATTTTTGAAGGAAATATTGGTGATCACAAAATAAGCTTATTTTTCAATTTAATCGTGTTTTATCGAAGTTATAAGCGATTTTAAGTTTCTTAGGTTTCAGAACAAAAATATCGATTTTTGAAGGAAATATGGGTGATCGCAAAATAAGCTTATTTTTCAATTTAAACGTGTTTTTAACGAAGTTATAAGCGATTTAAGGTTTCAGAACAAAAATATAGATTTTGAAGGAAATATGGGTGATCACAAAATAAGCTTATTTTTCAATTTAAACGTGTTTTAACGAAGTTATAAGCGATTTAAAGTTTCCTAGGTTTCAGAACAAAAATATAGATTTTTGAAGGAAATATGGGTGATCACAAAATAAGCTTATTTTTCAATTTAAACGTGTTTTAACGAAGTTATAAGCGATTTAAGGTTTCAGAACAAAAATATAGCTTATTTTTCAATTTAAACGTGTTTTAACGAAGTTATAAGCGATTTAAGGTTTCAGAACAAAAATATCGATTTTTGAAAGAAATATTGGTGATCACAAAATAAGCTTATTTTTCAATTTAAACGTGTTTTAACGAAGTTATAAGCGATTTTTGAAGGAAATATGGGTGATCACAAAAAAAGCTTATTTTTCAATTTAAACGTGTTTTAACGAAGTTATAAGCGATTTTAAGTTTCTTAGGTTTCAGAACAAAAATATCGATTTTTGAAGGAAATATTGGTGATCACAAAATAAGCTTATTTTTCAATTTAAACGTGTTTTAACGAAATTATAAGCGATTTTAAGTTTCTTACGCTTTAGAACAAAAATGTCGATTTTTGAAGGAAATTTTGGTGATCACAAAAAAAGTTTATTTTTCAATTTAAACGTGTTTTAACGAAGTTATAAGCGATTTCAAGTCTCTTAGGTTTCAGAACAAAAATATCGATTTTTGAAGGAAATATTGGTGATCACAAAATAAGCTTATTTTTCAATTTAAACGTGTTTAACGAAATTATAAACGATTTAAAGTTTCTTACGCTTTAGAACAAAAATGTCGATTTTTGAAGGAAATATTGGTGATCACAAAAAAAGTTTATTTTTCAATTTAAACGTGTTTTAACGAAGTTATAAGCGATTTTAAGTTTCTTAGGTTTCAGAACAAAAATATCGATTTTTGAAGGAAATATTGGTGATCACAAAATAAGCTTATTTTTCAATTTAAACGTGTTTTAACGAAGTTATAAGCGATTTTAAGTTTCTTAGGTTTCAGAACAAAAATATCGATTTTTGAAGGAAATATTGGTGATCACAAAATAAGCTTATTTTTCAATTTAAACGTTTTTTAACGAAGTTATAAGCGATTTAAAGTTTCCTAGGTTTCAGAACAAAAATATCGATTTTTGAAGGAAATATGGGTGATCACAAAAAAAGCTTATTTTTCAATTTAAACGTTTTTTAACGAAGTTATAAGCGATTTAAAGTTTCCTAGGTTTCAGAACAAAAATATCGATTTTTGAAGGAAATATTGGTGATCACAAAATAAGCTTATTTTTCAATTTAATCGTGTTTTAACGAAGTTATAAGCGATTTTAAGTTTCTTAGGTTTCAGAACAAAAATATCGATTTTTGAAGGAAATATGGGTGATCACAAAATAAGCTTATTTTTCAATTTAAACGTGTTTTAACAAAGTTATAAGCGATTTAAAGTTTCAGAACAAAAATATAGATTTTTGAAGGAAATATGGGTGATCACAAAATAAGCTTATTTTTCAATTAAAACGTGTTTTAACGAAGTTATAAGCGATTTTAAGTTTCTTAGGTTTCAGAACAAAAATATCGATTTTTGAAGGAAATATGGGTGATCACGAAATAAGCTTATTTTTCAATTTAAACGTGTTTTAACGAAGTTATAAGCGATTTAAAGTTTCCTAGGTTTCAGAACAAAAATATCGATTTTTGAAGGAAATATGGGTGATCACAAAAAAAGCTTATTTTTCAATTTAAACGTGTTTTAACGAAGTTATAAGCGATTTTAAGTTTCTTAGGTTTCAGAACAAAAATATCGATTTTTGAAGGAAATATTGGTGATCACAAAATAAGCTTATTTTTCAATTTAAACGTGTTTTAACGAAGTTATAAGCGATTTTAAGTTTCAGAACAAAAATATCGATTTTTAAAGGAAATATGGGTGATCACAAAATAAGCTTATTTTTCAATTTAAACGTGTTTTAACGAAGTTATAAGCGATTTAAAGTTTCCTAGGTTTCAGAACAAAAATATCGATTTTTGAAGGAAATATGGGTGATCACAAAAAAAGCTTATTTTTCAATTTAAACGTTTTTTAACGAAGTTATAAGCGATTTAAAGTTTCCTAGGTTTCAGAACAAAAATATCGATTTTTGAAGGAAATATTGGTGATCACAAAATAAGCTTATTTTTCAATTTAATCGTGTTTTAACGAAGTTATAAGCGATTTTAAGTTTCTTAGGTTTCAGAACAAAAATATCGATTTTTGAAGGAAATATGGGTGATCACAAAATAAGCTTATTTTTCAATTTAAACGTGTTTTAACAAAGTTATAAGCGATTTAAAGTTTCAGAACAAAAATATAGATTTTTGAAGGAAATATGGGTGATCACAAAATAAGCTTATTTTTCAATTAAAACGTGTTTTAACGAAGTTATAAGCGATTTTAAGTTTCTTAGGTTTCAGAACAAAAATATCGATTTTTGAAGGAAATATGGGTGATCACGAAATAAGCTTATTTTTCAATATAAACGTGTTTTAACGAAGTTATAAGCGATTTAAGGTTTCAGAACAAAAATATCGATTTTTAAAGGAAATATGGGTGATCACAAAATAAGCTTATTTTTCACTTTGAACGTGTTTTAACGAAGTTATAAGCGATTTAAAGTTTCCTAGGTTTCAGAACAAAAATATAGATTTTTGAAGGAAATATGGGTGATCACAAAATAAGCTTATTTTTCAATTAAAACGTGTTTTAATGAAGTTATAAGCGATTTTAAGTTTCTTAGGTTTCAGAACAAAAATATCGATTTTTGAAGGAAATATGGGTGATCACAAAATAAGCTTATTTTTCAATTAAAACGTGTTTTAATGAAGTTATAAGCGATTTTAAGTTTCTTAGGTTTCAGAACAAAAATATCGATTTTTGAAGGAAATATGGGTGATCACAAAATAAGCTTATTTTTCAATTTAAACGTGTTTTAACGAAGTTATAAGCGATTTAAGGTTTCAGAACAAAAATATCGATTTTTAAAGGAAATATGGGTGATCACAAAATAAGCTTATTTTTCAATTTAAACGTGTTTTAACGAAGTTATAAGCGATTTAAGGTTTCAGAACAAAAATATCGATTTTTGAAGGAAATATGGGTGATCACAAAAAAAGCTTATTTTTCAATTTAAACGTGTTTTAACGAAGTTATAAGCGATTTTAAGTTTCTTAGGTTTCAGAACAAAAATATCGACTTTTGAGGGAAAATATCACAAAATAAGCTTATTTTTCAATTTAAACGTGTTTTAACGAAGTTATAAGCGATTTTAAGTTTCTTAGGTTTCAGAACAAAAATATCGATTTTTGAAGGAAATATGGGTGATCACAAAATAAGCTTATTTTTCAATTTAAACGTGTTTTAACGAAGTTATAAGCGATTTTAAGTTTCTTAGGTTTCGGTACAAAAATATCGATTTTTGAAGGAAATATGGGTGATCACAAAATAAGTTTTTTTTCAATTTAAACGTGTTTTAACGAAGTTATAAGCGATTTAAAGTTTTCTAGGTTCCAGAACAAAAATATCGACTTTTGAAGGAAAATATGGGTGATCACAAAATAAGCTTATTTTTCAATTTAAACGTGTTTTAACGAAGTTATAAGTGATTTTAGGTTCAGGTTTTAAGTTATAAGCGATTTAAGGTTTCTGAACAAAAATATCGATTTTTGAAGGAAATATTGGTGATCACAAAATAAGCTTATTTTTCAATTTAAACGTGTTTTAACGAAGTTATAAGCGATTTTAAGTTTCTTAGGTTTCAGAACAAAAATATCGATTTTTGAAGGAAATATTGGTGATCACAAAATAAGCTTATTTTTCAATTTAAACGTGTTTTAACGAAGTTATAAACGATTTTAAGTTTCTTGGGTTTTGGAACAAAAACATAGATTTTTAAAGGAAATGTGGGTGATCACAAAATATGCTTATTTTTCAATTTAAAAGTGTATTAACGAAGTTATAAGCGATTTAAAGTTTCTTAGGTTTCGGAACAAAAATATAGATTTTTGAAGGAAATATGGGTGATCACAAAATAAGCTTATTTTTCAATTTAAACGTGTTTTAACGAAGTTATAAGCGATTTAAAGTTTCTGAGATCTCGGAACAAAAATATCAATTTTTGAAGGAAATGTGGGTGATCACAAAATAAGCTTATTTTTCAATTTAAACGTGTTTTAACGAAGTTATAAGTGATTTTAGGTTTAGGTTTTAAGTTATAAGCGATTTAAGGTTTCTGAACAAAAATATCGATTTTTGAAGGAAATATTGGTGATCACAAAATAAGCTTATTTTCCAATTTAAACGTGTTTTAACGAAGTTATAAGTGATTTTAAGTTTCTTAGGTTTCAGAACAAAAATATCGATTTTTGAAGGAAATATAGGTGATCACAAAATAAGCTTATTTTTCAATTTAAATGTGTATTAACGAAGTTATAAGCGATTTAAAGTTTTCTAGGTTTCAGAACAAAAATATCGACTTTTGAGGGAAAATATGGGTGATCACAAAATAAGCTTATTTTTCAATTTAAACGTGTTTTAACGAAGTTATAAGCGATTTAAAGTTTTCTAGGTTTCAGAACAAAAATATCGACTTTTGAGGAAAAATATGGGTGATCACAAAATAAGCTTATTTTTAAATTTAAACGTGTTTTAACGAAGTTATAAGCGATTTTAAGTTTCTTAGGTTTCGGTACAAAAATATCGATTTTTGAAGGAAATATGGGTGATCACAAAATAAGCTTATTTTTCAATTTAAACGTGTTTTAACGAAGTTATAAGCGATTTAAAGTTTTCTAGGTTTCAGAACAAAAATATCGACTTTTGAAGGAAAATATATTTTTGAAGGATATATTGGTGATCACAAAATAAGCTTATTTTTCAATTTAAACGTGTTTTAACGAAGTTATAAGCGATTTAAAGTTTCCTAGGTTTCAGAACAAAAATATCGATTTTTGAAGGAAATATTGGTGATCACAAAATAAGCTTATTTTTCAATTTAAACGTGTTTTAACGAAGTTATAAACGATTTTAAGTTTCTTAGGTTTCGGAACAAAAATATCGATTTTTGAAGGAAATATTGGTGATCACAAAATAAGCTTATTTTTCAATTTAAAAGTGTTTTAACGAAGTTATAAGCGATTTAAAGTTTCCTAGGTTTCAGAACAAAATATAGATTTTTGAAGGAAATATGGGTGATCACAAAATAAGCTTATTTTTCAATTTAAACGTGTTTTAACGAAGTTGTAAGCGATTTTAAGTTTCTTAGGTTTCGGAACAAAAACATCGATTTTTGAAGGAAATATTGGTGATCACAAAATAAGCTTATTTTTCAATTTAAACGTGTTTTAACGAAGTTATAAGCGATTTAAAGTTTCCTAGGTTTCAGAACAAAAATACAGATTTTTGAAGGAAATATTGGTGATCACAAAATAAGCTTATTTTTCAATTTAAACGTGTTTTAACGAAGTTATAAGCGATTTAAGGTTTCAGAACAAAAATATCGATTTTTGAAGGAAATATTGGTGATCACAAAATAAGCTTATTTTTAAATTTAAACGTGTTTTAACGAAGTTATAAGCGATTTTAAGTTTCTTAGGTTTCAGAACAAAAATATCGATTTTTGAAGGAAATATTGGTGATCACAAAATAAGCTTATTTTTCAATTTAAACGTGTTTTAACGAAGTTATAAACGATTTTAAGTTTCTTAGGTTTCGGAACAAAAATATCGATTTTTGAAGGAAATATTGGTGATCACAAAATAAGCTTATTTTTCAATTTAAAAGTGTTTTAACGAAGTTATAAGCGATTTAAAGTTTCCTAGGTTTCAGAACAAAATATCGATTTTTGAAGGAAATATTGGTGATCACAAAATAAGCTTCTTTTTCAATTTAAACGCGTTTTAACGAAGTTATAAACGATTTTAAGTTTCTTAGGTTTTGGAGCAAAAATATCGATTTTTGAAGGAAAGATTGGTGATCACAAAATAAGCTTATTTTTCAATTTAAACGTGTTTTAACGAAGTTATAAGCGATTTTAAGTTTCTTACGTTTTAGAAAAAAATGTCGATTTTTTAAGGAAATATTGGTGATCACAAAATAAGCTTATTTTTCAATTTAAACGTGTTTTAACGAAGTTATAAACGATTTTAAGTTTCTTAGGTTTCGGAACAAAAATATCGATTTTTGAAGGAAATATTGGTGATCACAAAATAAGCTTATTTTTCAATTTAAACGTGTTTTAACGAAGTTATAAACGATTTAAGGTTTCAGAACAAAAATATCGATTTTTGAAGGAAATATTGGTGATCACAAAATAAGCTTATTTTTCAATTTAAACGTGTTTTAACGAAGTTATAAGCGATTTAATGTTTCAGAACAAAAATATCGATTTTTGAAGGAAATATTGGTGATCACAAAATAAGCTTATTTTTCAATTTAAACGTGTTTTAACGAAGTTATAAGCGATTTAAGGTTTTGAGAAGGAAATATTGGTGATCACAAAATAAGCTTATTTTTCAATTTAAACGTGTTTTAACGAAGTTATAAGCGATTTAAAGTTTCCTAGGTTTCAGAACAAAAATATCGATTTTTGAAGGAAATATGGGTGATCACAAAATAAGCTTATTTTTCAATTTAAACGTGTTTTAACGAAGTTATAAGCGATTTTAAGTTTCTTAGGTTTCGGAACAAAAATATCGATTTTTGAAGGAAATATGGGTGATCACAAAATAAGCTTATTTTTCAATTTAAACGTGTTTTAACGAAGTTATAAGCGATTTAAAGTTTCCTAGGTTTCAGAACAAAAAAATCGATTTTTGAAGGAAATATGGGTGATCACAAAATAAGCTTATTTTTCAATTTAAACGTGTTTTAACGAAGTTATAAGCGATTTTAAGTTTCTCAGGTTTCGGAACAAAAATCGATTTTTGAAGGAAATATGGGTGATCACAAAATAAGCTTATTTTTCAATTTAAACGTGTTTTAACGAAGTTATAAGCGATTTAAAGTTTCCTAGGTTTCAGAACAAAAAAATCGATTTTTGAAGGAAATATGGGTGATCACAAAATAAGCTTATTTTTCAATTTAAACGTGTTTTAACGTAGTTATAAGCGATTTAAGGTTTCAGAACAAAAATATCGATTTTTGAAGGAAATATGGGTGATCACAAAATAAGCTTATTTTTCAATTTAAACATGTTTTTAATTTAAACGTGTTTTAATGAAGTTGTAAACGATTTTAAGTTTCTTACGTTTTAGAACAAAAATATCGATTTTTGAAGGAAATATGGGTGATAACAAAATAAGCCTATTTTTCAATTTAAACGTGTTTTAACGAAGTTATAAGCGATTTAAGGTTTCAGAACAAAAATATCGATTTTTGAAGGAAATATTGGTGATCACAAAATAAGCTTATTTTTCAATTTAAACGGGTTTTAACGAAGTTATAAACGATTTTAAGTTTCTTAGGTTTCAGAACAAAAATATCGATTTTTGAAGGAAATATTGGTGATCACAAAATAAGCTTATTTTTCAATTTAAACGTGTTTTCACGAAGTTATAAGCGATTTAAGGTTTCAGAACAAAAATATCGATTTTTGAAGGAAATATTGGTGATCACAATATAAGCTTATTTTTCAATTTAAACGTGTTTTAACGAAGTTATAAGCGATTTTAAGTTTCTTAGGTTTCAGAACAAAAATATCGATTCTTGAAGGAAATATTGGTGATCACAAAATAAGCTTATTTTTCAATTTAAACGTGTTTTCACGAAGTTATAAGCGATTTAAGGTTTCAGAACAAAAATATCGATTTTTGAAGGAAATATTGGTGATCACAATATAAGCTTATTTTTCAATTTAAACGTGTTTTAACGTAGTTATAAGCAATTTTAAGTTTCTTAGGTTTCAGAACAAAAATATCGATTTTTGAAGGAAATATTGGTGATCACAAAATAAGCTTATTTTTCAATTTAAACGGGTTTTAACGAAGTTATAAACGATTTTAAGTTTCTTAGGTTTCAGAACAAAAATATCGATTTTTGAAGGAAATATTGGTGATCACAAAATAAGCTTATTTTTCAATTTAAACGTGTTTTCACGAAGTTATAAGCGATTTAAGGTTTCAGAACAAAAATATCGATTTTTGAAGGAAATATTGGTGATCACAATATAAGCTTATTTTTCAATTTAAACGTGTTTTAACGAAGTTATAAGCGATTTTAAGTTTCTTAGGTTTCAGAACAAAAATATCGATTCTTGAAGGAAATATTGGTGATCACAAAATAAGCTTATTTTTCAATTTAAACGTGTTTTCACGAAGTTATAAGCGATTTAAGGTTTCAGAACAAAAATATCGATTTTTGAAGGAAATATTGGTGATCACAATATAAGCTTATTTTTCAATTTAAACGTGTTTTAACGTAGTTATAAGCAATTTTAAGTTTCTTAGGTTTCAGAACAAAAATATCGATTTTTGAAGGAAATATTGGTGATCACAAAATAAGCTTATTTTTCAATTTAAACGTGTTTTAACGAAGTTATAAGCGATTTTAAGTTTCTTAGGTTTCAGAACAAAAATATCGATTCTTGAAGGAAATATTGCTGATCACAAAATAAGCTTATTTTTCAATTTAAACGTGTTTTCACGAAGTTATAAGCGATTTAAGGTTTCAGAACAAAAATATCGATTTCTGAAGGAAATATTGGTGATCACAATATAAGCTTATTTTTCAATTTAAACGTGTTTTAACGTAGTTATAAGCAATTTTAAGTTTCTTAGGTTTCAGAACAAAAATATCGATTTTTGAAGGAAATATTGGTGATCACAAAATAAGCTTATTTTTCAATTTAAACGTGTTTTAACGAAGTTATAAGAGATTTTAAGTTTCTTAGGTTTAAGAACAAAAATATAGATTTTTGAAGAAAATATGGGTGATCACAAAATAAGCTTATTTTTCAATTTAAACGTGTTTTAACGAAGTTATAAGCGATTTTAAGTTTCTTAGGTTTCGGAAAAATATCGATTTTTGAAGGAAATATTGGTGATCACAAAATAAGCTTATTTTTCAATTTAAACGTGTTTTAACGAAGTTATAAGCGATTCTAAGTTTCTTAGGTTTCAGAACAAAAATATCGATTTTTGAAGGAAATATTGGTGATCACAAAATAAGCTTATTTTTCAATTTAAACGTGTTTTAACGAAGTTATAAGCGATTTTAAGTTTCCTCGGTTTCAGAACAAAAATATCGATTTTTGAAGGAAATATGGGTGATCACAAAATAAGCTTATTTTTCAATTTAAACGTGTTTTAACGAAGTTATAAGCGATTTTAAGTTTCTTAGGTTTAAGAACAAAAATATCGATTTTTTAAGGAAATATTGGTGATCACAAAATAAGCTTATTTTTCAATTTACATATTTTAACGAATTTAAAAGCTATGTTGCGCCATCTATGTTTCATTGGAAAATAAATTTACGCTTATCAAATACACTTTTTATTAGTTTCATTTTACTCTGACTACCAGATGACGCAGTTGGTAATTATTTTTTTTTTTGTATTATGATTACTCCACTCGCATTTCGCAGTTGGTAATTAATACAAATCAAGTGTTACCAGATAAGAATTCTACATCACAATGTCACTAAGAGGTGCTTGTCTTTACTACCTACCTGTTTGTTTATATATGGAAGCTGATTGCTATGGATTCTTTGTTTCTTTTTTTTCTAACACAAGCAAAGGTTGCAAATTTATCAAAATTTTTACACTTGATTTTCATAGTTGTTACAATACTTTTCACTAATATTTAACTTTTATTTTATAGTTAACGCGTTAATCAACACTCTTTGTAATTTTCATGTAATTATGTAAACTAATTATGCATTTTTTTTATTAATTAATTACGAGCGTACGCACGAACCGGATAAATTTGTTGCAATGTAAAAGTAAACTATGTGACTACTATGGAAATGGCGGAAAAGGAAGATGACAGAACAAGAATAAAAATGTTGTCAGATGATATTTAAACAAGTAATACTGCCAGATGGATGACATAAATGGAAATACGTTATTTTAAACGTTATATATGTATTTCGAAATTTATATCTATAACTATTTGTAATAAAATGAAATTTTAAATTAGTTAAATTTTCGTTGAGTTTGGACACACACTAATTAAAAATATGATCCACATCAAAAATGTACACATATTCAAACAAATTTGAAACAGTTTTCCAATTAGCTTTAAGCTTTGATATTATTTTCGAAATGTATATCTGTAACTATAAGAACTTCTGACTTAATATGAATAATTTGACAGAATTTAAATTTTAGCATAGTTTGGATACAAACTAATTAAAAATATGTTTGTTTCCTTTGGAAGCATAAACACAAAAGTCGAACTGTTTAGGATCTACATATGTATGTGAGCTGGACCAAATTTAAAAAAGGTTTTTTTGAATTATTTTTTTTTTAATTTTAGTTTTGTTTTGAAACAATATATCCCATATGGGGCATCGTTTGAAAGGAATTTTAAAGCCGCGTCCAATGATGTATTAATCATTAATAACCGACTGCTCATAATTGTCATATTACAAAAATTTTGCACATCACTAGACGTGGCTTAAAAAAAAGCTTTCAAATGATACCACATATTGTATACTTTGTTTAAGAAAAAACTGTGAAATTTAATCAAATAACTAAAACGGGCCTTTTTTGTAACCGGTCCAACTCACGAACGGCCATCGATAGACTAGAAATATTTTGGAAACCATCATAAAACCAAACAAAGATTTTTTGAAGCTGGGTAAAATTTTGAATTGAACATGAAAAATCATGTCCCCCATATGATATTTTCTTGAAAAATGTCCAGTTAACGAACGGACAACACTAAACCCAAAATATTTTGGGTAATCATATTACATAACAGCGAATATTTTGAGGGGGGTAACTCAAGCACCATTTTTTGTGAGTCGGTCTAATGTACATACATGCATATCGTCACCTGAAACGCAAACGGCCCTAACTAACCAAAAATTCAAAATCGATTTTATTGGTGATTCTAATGTATTGCATCAAAACAAATGTCCACACCAAAAATTGGACTCCTCCGACCATAATTATCGATTTTATTAACAGAAAACAAAAGGCCCTATCTACAAAAACATTTAAATATTAAAGGTAAAAAGTCCAATTTATCCATTTTTATATACGCCATTGTCAACTATGATAACAGATGATAGGTTTCACTATTAAACAATTTGTTCAGTTACTACAAATAAATCGCCTTTATAGAGACAAACTTTTCAATTTATATAGTTTTTTGCTTCTGCTGCAAAATTTTAAAATGTTAGATAGGGCCGTTTGGGTTTAGGTGACGATATATTATAAAATATGTGGCATACCAAACAAGAATACTTACGACAGATCCGCACTAAATAAATAAGACAATGAAGACAATTACATACAAAATAAGCGTCCATTATTTTTGTTATAGACTAGTGGATCAGTTAGTTATAGTGTTTTGATGAATCTGCTAATTTGCTTTTTGGTTTACGAAAACCAGTGTAAGAAGTGAAAATGCAGTTGAGTTTTTATATAAATAAAAACGAATCAGCTGATTTGACATAGAATGGAGAAACTATTTCTTGCTTAACAAGCTGTCAACATTTCCCTGTTGTTTTTGTTACTTTTACCATTGCGAATTTGTTCAAATTTTTACACTCGATTTTCATAGTTGTTACAATACTTTTCCGTAATATTTCACTTTTATTTTATAGTTAACACGGTAATAAACACTTTTTGAAACTTTCGTTTAATTCTGTAAACTAATTCTGCACTTTTTTATTAATTAACTACGAGCGTATGCACGAACCGGCTAAACTTGTTGCAATGTAAATAAAAACTTAATGACAACTATAGAAATGGCGGAAAAGGAAGATGACAGAAAAGTACGTAAAATGTTGCCAGATGATTTATAAATAAGTTGTATTGCCAGAATGATGATATCAATAGATATACGTTATTTTTAAACGGTTTAATTTTCCAAATTTATGTTTATCTATAACTATAACAACTTCGAATAAAACATTATTACTGCTTAAGATGACATTTGACATCAATTAATTTTTTTAGTTTTGACACAAACTAATTATGCTAATTATTAATTTGTTAACCAGAGATACAAGCCGGTGCAATATGATTGGCGGTAGCAGGGCAACAATTTTTGGTCGGCGGCTTATTATAGAAAATACCGGCGCGGGTTAAATTTTCGGCTCAATTTAACTTTTTCTTCAGAAATTGCCCGTATTAGCGTTTGTTTTAATAAAAAATCTCAGAATAATAGTCTGTTATATAGAAACCTGTCTCTATATACGTATGTATTTATATTAATCAAAGCCGTTGTTATATTTTATAACAAGCCGCCGCCTCAAACCAAAAATAATCGCAGTTCATTTGCATCGTCTTTTATCTCTGTTGTCAACATATAAATAAAAGCTATATTAAGGCGAATTCACATAAGGTGTGGTTAATCAATAAGTTGATGATTAATATTAGTAGTATATATAACGTGATTGACTAAAAGCCTTAAGGTGAACCGTTGTGAGGCTTCTGCCAAAAAAAGTTGAAATATTTTTTTTTACTTAACGCGTCGGCAGCTGATCAGGGTTTTATTTTTTTTTGTGTAGAATAAAAATAAACTATTATGAAATAAATTTCACCAACAATGAAAGAAAAATATTAAAAATTTAAACAAAAACTTAAAATTTTGTTTTTTTAAACAGTAATAGTGTAAAAAAAAACTTTAAAAGAAAAATCAAAATGGCGCGTGGTGTGTAACTTGCAGCTTATAAAGCGCGAAAAGTTTGAAAAGCGTAAAACGCATTGCCTCCTCAACGCGTGTTGTGTACTTTCACCTTTATGTTTAGGAACGCTTTTTATAACGAACCCCATATGAGGTAACTGGGTAGCGGCAGCCGACTTCTACGTTAATGTTAAAAATCATTCCGCCGGAGAAGAAGAATCTTTAGTTCGGCATATGTATAATTTATATAAATTTTCCAATTTTTTGGTATATTTTTAATAAAAAAAAGAAAAATTACATAATTTCTTGCTGAAAGTACAAAACACGCATTATTTCGATTCTATTTTTTTTAATGTTTTGAAGCCTACTACTGTTTTAAAAATTATAATGTTAAGTTTTGGTATTTTATTAATATATTTTTCTTTCCCTGTTTGTGAAATACATTGGATTTTGATATATTTTTATTCTACACAAAACAAAATGCAACCATGGCCAGCACAAACAATTTTCATTAAACCAATTCGCCGTAATTATTGTTTTTGATATCAATGTGTACCAAATGCAAAAACAAAATACATGGATGATATTATTATTGTTGAGCTGCCACCACCTTAAGTGAATTCACCTTGATTTTTTGTATCCGATTACTACCACCTTATATGAACTCGCCTTTGCATTTACACAGCTGTTTTCTGAAAAAAAAAACACAACCGGTTTATTTGCATCAGTATTTTTTTCATTTTATAAAAGTTGCTATTATTGCATGACGAAGTTGGTGAATTCTTATTAGAAACAAAATAATTAATTCCACGTATAAGTATCGGTATTTAATTGCTATAATATAATTAAAAATATATAAAATTAAATTTGTGAGTATATTTTATCGGGTATAAAAGTGAATTGTTTATTGTGAAATACAAGCGTCCTTGAATATAAGCAAGAAAAAAAAATATGGCGCAAATCACCGGTCGTGCCTTACATTATGTTTTCAAAATTGGAAATCGTTCCAAAAATTCCTTTTTCTTTCGCAATATCTTGGGTATGAAGGTAAGTTGGGAGGTTTTTTTTTTTCTAAAATTTAAGATAATGATAAAGTAACTAGATTTACAATACCTTGAGTTGATAAAAAACCAGTTGCTTTAAGATAATTATAAATTTAGATTGTATGTAGCTGAAGTTGTAAAAATTTAATTTTTATATCATTTGCTTTGTACATTTTAGGTTTTACGTCATGAAGAATTTAAAGAGGGATGCGAGGCTCAGTGTAACGGGTGAGTAATTGCTTTTGGGGAATTTTTGTTTTCTGGAAAATTTTGTTAAAATTTATTTTTCTTTCAGACCTTATGACAATCGTTGGAGTAAAACCATGGTGGGCTATGGCCCAGAATCTTCACATTTTGTTTTCGAATTAACTTACAATTATGGTGTCACTAGCTATGAAATGGGTAAGTACATAGATAATTATTCACATACTACAGCACTCAGGAACACGTTCTGATTAGATTTTACAATTTATGACCACCTTGGATTTTTTAACAAAATTCGATTAAATTTTCACTTATTTGTTTATGGATCCAGTGAATTTTGTAGGATCCAGTGAATTTTGTAGGCTTCATATAAGATCGATTATTTTCCATAATTTGTTTACAAATTTTGGCATCTCTATTAAACTCCACATAATCTTTGCTAATCTCAAACCGTATTCTATGATGATCTCTTCCTTATCCACATAGGAACACATATAAACAAATCTTTAAGAAACTATTTATTTTTATTAGCACACATTGGTCATTTCCTAGCATTTTTTAACATTTAACTATTTATTAAGAAACTTTTAAACAAACTATGAGATTTTAAAAAAGAGACATTATTTATATAAAGACTGTCATAAACAACTTGTATAAAGTTAAATAAAACTTAAACTGTTCAATACTAAAGTTGTCAAAAATGCGTAAATTTACTTATTCAAATATTTAACAGATTTATTAAACATTTAAATATTGGTATATTTCTCGGTATCTTTTTTTGGAAATCCTCCTATTAAAGATTTTATAATTGCTTCCCTTGTATTTTGTGACTAAGTGGCCCAATTGCTCTTAAAGTGGACCAAAGGACATGTACAGGGACACCTTTCCTGTGTTCTTTAATTTTTTTTTATAAGAGCCTTTTCCACAGACCAAAATTACGGTCAGTTTTGTGAATTTGCCTCTTGTAGTACACAATTGTCATTTTTTTTTGAATACCTCTTAAGAGTCTTTTCTACAGTGGGACCTTTTTGTATAAAAGCCCTTTCGACAGACCAAAATTCCGGTTAGTTTTGTGAATTTGCCTCTTGTAGTACACAATTGTCATCTATAAATTTGACCCCTTTTTCTGGAAACCCTCCTATTAAAGATTTTATAATTGCTTCCCTTGCATTTTATGACTAGGTGGCCCAATGACTCTTAAAGTGGACCAAAGGACATGTACAGGGACACCTTTCCTGTGTTCTTTAATTTCTTTTTTATAAGAGCCCTTTCCACAGAACAAAATTCCGGTCAGTTTTGTGAATTTGCCTCTTGTAGTACACAATTGTCATTTTTTTTTTGAATACCTCTTTTTATAAGAGCCCTTTCCACAGACCAAAATTCCGGTCAGTTTTGTGAATTTGCCCCTGGTAGTACAATATTTATGTATATTTTTATGTACATATATATTTTTATGTATATCGTGCCTAATGTCTACAAATGGCCTGCAAATGGCTTGACACAGCAGAAACATCTAGGGGAATTTTGATTCTTTGACAGGTATTAATTTTGAACATTACCACATCCATCAGTTGCATAAAAATCTTGACCAGGAAGTTGTGAAAGGTCTCTTAGTACATAAGTTTCATTATTCATCACACAACAAGTGAAGTTTTTTATAAAATTTTCCTGATTTTTTTCGTTCGTTTTTTGCTTCTAATTACTTTACCGAATAACGATCTGGAATTTTCTAAATTTTATACGACTTCAACCCAGCATTATCGTGGTTTTGCTTATAAAGGACTCAGAGCTTATAACTTTATTAGCTGCTTTTTTGTTATAAGTGTTGGGTGCTCTTCGAAAGAGCACCCATCAGTTTCTTAAATGAGCACAAAGTGAAAATAATAATCGATCATGAATGATTCATAATTTCTAAAAACATTCATATTCATATAAAAATTACCATAAAATATGTCTGTGATTCCTTTATATGTTAGAAGTTATCGTTAGCTATAAGTCTGAGTATACATATTACAAAGTTTATAATAAAATAAAATCGGATGTTTAGAAGTAGTATTTCAATATAATTCTATAATTGTAAAATAATTTTTTCTCATTTCTCTCAGGCAACGATTTCGCTGGTGTCGTCTTAAAATCTCAAGAATCTATAGAACGTGCCCTGGCCAACAACTATCCCATGACCGATGTGGATGATAAAAAACTCTTAATATCACCCGATGGTTATAAATTCTTCATAATACCCGAAGCCGAACCCAAAGATCAAGATCCCGTGGTAAATGTGGGACTTTGCGTTTCCAATTTGCAACAATCTAAAAAGTACTGGCACGATTTGTTGCGCATGAATCTATTGCTCGAAGATGATAATTCCTTATTACTTAATTACGGCGATAATCAGGCGGCCTTAAGTCTTAAACAAAGCACAGAAGCTTTAAATCGTGCCAAGGCTTATGGACGTATTGCCTTTGCTGTACCCAAGGATCAACAGCCTTATATTAATGATATTATAACACAAGCTGAACAGAAAATTTTAACTCCTTTGATAGAATTGGATACTCCAGGCAAGGAGACAGTACGTGTTATTATTTTAGCCGATCCAGATGGTCATGAGATTTGTTTTGTCGATGAGGAAGGTTTTGGTAAACTGTCGGCTGTTGAAGACGATGCTGATAAAATGTTGGATAAATATATTGGCAAAGATCCATTCCAAAAAGAATTGGATGCTAAAGAGCAATAAAGCGAGGAATTTTTGATATTTTTTTAATACGTTTTTTTAACAAAGACCCCACACACCAGTAGATATTGTGCAAGCACTACACCGTTTTTGGATTATTATTGGAAATAATGATATTCAACTGATAAATTGGCAAATATATGCAATATAACACACCAACATTTTTCAAATACTTATTACTTGGTTTAATCGGACATCATATAAAATTCAAAATTTTCATCAAAATTCTCATCCATCACCATTTCGAACTTTCATTTATCTACAATTTCATTTTCAAGATCATTAATGCTGTTATAAAAGGTAAGATTTTTTATTTATAATAATACCAACAGTATTTTTATGTTTTTTGAACGGTTTTTAAAGACACTTTAGAGATTATGTCCATATTCATAAATTAATAGTTTGTTATTCACTTATTCGATACAAAATTCCTGCAACTTTATTAAGCATTTATGAATGATGGGGGTTAATCTTTAGAACTAATATTTATAAAAAGTTATTTACGTACAGCCCTCGTTTCTTTAAACCCTAGCTTAATATTAAACTAAAGTATTCAAAATAGAAGAAATTTGCTTTCAATTGATGGTTTTTCTTTTTCTAATAACAATAACTATGCCTAATATTATCATCACTATATCCAAAGAAACCCTATTAGAAAATGTATACCTATAAGTAATTCTATCTGAGATTTTGTGGTTTTAAACATGGCACTCTCAGGCATTATGAAAATATATACAAGATTGTATTTGTATGTACAAATGTACATACATACTTACAATATATATTTTTCTGATTTTTGTTTTGATCGAATTTGTGGTAATTTTTTATATATTTTTTCTTAATGTCTGCTTTGTGTTCATTCACTTTGTTGTTGTTGTTTTTTTTGCTTTTCATTAAACATTATCTAAAGTTTATCAACTCAATAATACAATGTGAAATGTGCCTGATTTCTCATGCAATTGCATGTTTGTTGTTGATGATGTTTTTGCTAAAAAGGCAGTGGAATCAAAAAAAGAAGAAATATAAAACAATAGTAACAAGAAATGGTTTAGTGATGTTTATTAATCGGTTTGCATTAAGTAATCGGTTTGGAGTAAACTTTTTAAGAATACATATTAATTTTATAAATTCAACTTTTTCAAATCTTTTTCATATTTATTTCATATATTAATTTCCTATTAAAGATTCATAACATCATTATAAAAATATAAAATGAATCTATTTTTCTTCTCAATAAAAAATATTCGAAAATACATTTAATTTAGGTCCGAAAGGAACTCACAGCTTGGAAATTTCAAGTAAATCTATACAGAAATAATTATACTTACAACTTTGATAACAGTACTTTGGTACTTTTACACTAATCCTTTGTGACTTGCAAATTACAATTAGGTGTTAATTTCTGAATGCCGCAATCGAGGCGTATGCGTAGTAGAAGTCATGTTGGGGACAAACAGACCGCTGCAACGACATATAAGCTTCTATATCAGGATCCCTATTTCATGCCATATTAATCTCGATAAAGATAAACAGGATCCTGCTTCAGAATGATAGGTGAATAGAACCCAAAAATGTCCCGACAGGGAGAAGACTACTTCAACACTTTGTACGTAGGGTAGGTTAGGTTTAGGGAGCAGCACACAAGTTGTGTGAGTTTGTACGTAGCGTATCACAAAAAAATTTTTGGGAATTTGTAGAAACAATTCTCACTTAGTACATTGTCCTGCTTGGAGTACACCAAGCGAGTTTCGCGATATCATGCGAAGCTTATATAAGTTCATCCTCTTACAGTAGGGATTCGCTTGGCAATTATTAAGTGTTAACTCAATTTTCTATTTTTCAATGCCTATTGGTCCTGCATAGACCATGTCGTCCCCATAATAACTCCCACATGTTCCACTGTCCAGTCCAACCTATTTTACTTACTGTTCTTTAAGGATTAATCTCATATAAATAGCGCAAATACAAAGCTTTTACTACAATAACTTGGACTACGAAGAGACCTTTCCAATTACCAGTACAGAAGTTCTGCGATCATATAACTCCAATCAATTGATTTCTTGGAGTCAGAGTCAGTTTAAGATCGGTTGACCCGAGGCATCGATAGCGTTTCCCTATGATTGCAATAACATGTAGAAAATGTTAGTGATCAATAAGGAATTTAGTGGGTCACTGCGGAATTGCTTGTGTGAGACGAAGATGAGCTAAGAACAGTGCGGTATATTTTATGCAACTGTCCTAGAGCTTAGAGTCTGAGACTGAAATGGTTAGGAAAAAGTGGAATGAACTAGGTGCGATTTTGGTCTACCTTTTTGGGTTTTATCAGTGGAATAGATTTTCTATGAAGGACCATATAGATTTCCCTTCACATATCCACTTTCTTTTGATAGCCTACACCAGTATATTGTGGAGGATATTACGCGTTAGTGTTGTTGTTTTAAACACCCAAAAATATTGGTCCTACATCTTAAGGTATACAAATCGGCTCAGAATCAGTTACTGTCTGTCTGTCTGTCTATGTAAATCTTGTGCGCAGGTCCCAATTTTCAAGATAATTAGATGAAATTTGTCACATACTCTTCTTATGACACAAAGACGAAGACTACGATTATAATAAGTCCATTATTTCGCCTAACCCTCGTACAAACGTACCCTTGAATAGGTCTTTTAAGCTCATAATTATGGTAAATATTCTAGTATCCCTCGAAAAATCAACAAAACTTAGTTTTATATAAGTCTAAATGATACTGCCGATTTTCGTAAAGATCGGGCCTCAGTTGGTCCTAGCTCTCATACAAAGTCCCCTTTAGAAATATCACAATGACATTCTGGTGTTTCCTATCTGAATTCTTTGTATTTAAGGGCATCACAGTGGACCCTTAGAGTTTCTTTTTAAACTAAAGTAGAGATTAGTTATTTTCTCCACGCAATTTTCATCAATCCGAAGGAGAATTAAAGTGATTTTCTTTTTGTCTGCTTCATTTAAAGTCTGTTTATAGAAGAAGATAGAAGAGTAATCATAGTTTGAATCGTTTTGTAGAAAAGTATACTTTATAAAGTACAATTCCAACTGGATTATTTTATGTTTGGTGTAACGATAGAAAACATTTTTGTTCCTTTTTTAGCAATTTATGTTTGCATAAGAATATAGACAAAACAATTCAAATTGGATTTGCTTTTACTAAAAATTTTACTTTTAGTTTCATTTTTTATTTTCTTTTTAAAAGAAAACGTCTACTACTATTTATAAATTAACACACCAATTCCAAATTAAATAAAAAAAAAACTCTTATGTTTACTGATCATTTCTTTTCATTTAACGGTTATTATTACTTTGTGCATGTTTGATCACGTTTGCTTGTAACGGTGTTTGTCTAGTTATTGCACAATTCTATAGAAATTTCTCTCATATTTACATACACGCATTTCGTTTCTTTTTGTTGACATTTACAAATTTCCCTTAACAAGTAATCGATTAGACATAATATTATAAAATAAATATTTCTCCATCAATATGCAACAAGACAAAATCTAATAAATATTGAGAAAAATAAAAAAAAAATATTACTCATACTCTTTGATTTTACCTTTAAGTATGGCGCTAATTGCATGTTTACAGGTACAACAAAACATAAAACAAGATCAAGAGAAGGAGAGAGTTTTTGAAGAGTTTTATTAATGCTCAAAATATAAAAAGAGCAAGAGAGTTTCTGTAAATATCACCTTCTCCAGTTTACTCAATTATCTCTATGAAATGAAAACTCAACTCTATGTTGTGTGTGTTGTATTTTGATTTTAGTAACGAGTTTAAACATGTCCATTGAATTTGTTTTGTTTTTATATTTAGTTTGAGTTTGTTATCGGTTGAGTAATGAGATACATTTAAGAAAAAAAGTGCATGCGTGAAACGATTTGAAATTTTTTACTAAATAATAAAAAATAATAAACAAAACAAAAGAATTTTTGTGCGTTTACTAACAAATACCTTTAGTGCGATTAAAAAAAAAATACTTTAATAAATTTATCGAAAATTGAATTGTTTTCTAAAGAATATTGAAATTAAACTTTCAAATATAACACAACAAGCAGGTGTTTAAACGTGCGTGTTGTATGATTTCGTGCATTAAACAAAAAAGCAAAAAAATATACGTTAATTTTGAAATAAATATTTATATCTATCTGTACAAGTATTTTACTTCTTTGCAAGTTTGTTTTGTGTTCACTGTTCGCTTGTCGGCGCTTTAAGTTTTATACCCTTAAATGGTAGTGCTGCTAGCTGGTTTTTTTTTTCTGTGAAACGTTTCCAATTGTTTTTTTGGTAACTCAACTCTTTATTTGGTTCGTTTAAAGCTAAAATAAGAGTTAATTTCGTATATATTCGAAATACAACAAAAAAATGAAATCATAAAACCGGAACCAATATATTTTTTTTGAGTGTTTTCAAAATTTAATGTAAATTTTGGTCAATTAACGAAATTTGAATATTAAGTGCTTTGTAAATAAACAAGTGAAAAATAAAAAACAAAAACGAAAAATAAAAAAATTATCACAAATAAAATTTAAAAGTAAATACATACACATACACATACCTATAACTAACAAACGATTATTTGTTAATAAATATCACTAAATCATCTTCAATTTCTTTAATAAAATTTCAACACAAAAAGATTTAAAATTTTCTTTTCACACATTTAATTTTGTGAAAATAATAAAAATCGAACAAATTTGTTAAAAAAAAAATTATCAAGTGTTTTCTCATTGCAAAGTTTAAAAGTGTTAAACTAATAGACAACATTTTGATTGTTATAAAAAACCTACAGCTCTCATCTCACCTGTCAAAAGTGATTTAATGGATTATTTACTTTTTCAAATTTTTGAAATTTTCAACAAAACAGCCCTCATATCATATTTAACGGATTAAATGTTTTGATACTGCTGTAAAAACATTAAAATTATTAATTATAGGTGAGTTTTGTTTTTGTCTCTACTAGTTTTTATTTTAATTATGGGGGTTAATTGTAACGCATATTAATGCTTTCACTTTATTTAATAATACAAATGACCCTCATCTCAGGTGTACTTTAGTAGAGGGTGTTAATTTCAAAGATTCAGTTGGTTGTATTTAATGATTCATTTCGTTCATTTCGCTATAGAAAAGCAGTTAAAGAAGAATTTGTAGAAAAAAGTTAATTCCACAAAATACTGCAACTCTAATTAGTTATATAAATTGTGTTAAACAGATTTATTTTTAATAATTGCTAATTTATTTTATACTTTATAACGTTTAAAGTATCTATTAATGCAGTAATATTTTTTTAATTCGATGACTTAAATGAAAAACAAGAGCGCTATATTCGGTTAAGTCGAATAATATATTTTTTTAAATTCTTAAATTTTTTAAATTTATTTTTATTTATACCCTATACCACTATATTGGAGAGGGTATTATACATTTGTGCTGATGTCTGTAAAACCCCAAAAATACCCACCTTAAAGTATACCAATCGGCTCAGAATCACTTTCTGAGTCGATTTAGATATGTCCGTTTGTCCGTCCGTCTTTCTAAACCGCTGGACCGTTTAGAAGTCCTGTATGTCTGTAAGGAATTATAGACTACTCTTTATTTCGAAATTTCAAATAAGTTAGAGTCCTCTAATTTTATGTGGACAAAATGAACGGACTAGCGATAGGGGCGTGGCATCTTTCATGTGAAGAAAATATTAAATCAGTATATCTGAGAAAATATAACAGAATCCTCAAATTTTGGCGGAACTTCTTTAGTGTCAATATGATTATTTAAGACAAAAAGTGGGCAGACTAGCAGTAGTGGGCGTGGCACGTCCCATATGAATTAAATACAAAAATTCGTTTATCTGGGAAACTATTAGAGTTAAAATCTTCAAATTGCATGAAGAACTTTAACATCCATGTAAACATTTTGGGTAATTAATTGGCGGACTATAAATGGGGGCGTAGCACTTCCCATGTAATTTATATACAAAAATTCGTTTATATGGGAAACTATTAGATTAATTTGCTTGGCATCTCTCATATGTAAAAAATTGTATGTCTGGAAAACTATAGTAGTTAAAATATTCAAAAAGTGGGTTTTTTATTTATATTGTTTTAAGGGTAGAATGTCACTCTGGGTATAGATAGTTCACTTATGAACACTAGTATTAGGACAAAATTTTGCATAAATTTTTTAAATTGAAATCTCTCCATTAACATTTATAAGACCTCGTATAACCCCTCTTTCAGAAAATCACTTTTTTTGTCAACAAATTTTATTTAATTAAAAAATATTATATGCTCTTATTTTCTGATCATAAATGATTCCTTTGCCCTATTCACGACTTTTCTAAAAAAGTCTATTACACAGAGGGAAAAACCGGTAGAAAAGTATAGAAATTGATAAAATCCGTTGTTAAAAGTGAGCTTACCACGTTTGTTATCATTTTGACTACGGATGTGTATAAAAATTAAATAACACCCAGTAATCCTTTGACAACCACCGTTGTCATTGCAACAACGCATTATTGTCATTTCGATTACACTTTGTTCCATTTCGACCACACATCGTTGTCATTTACACAACGCAACGTTCTGTTTGCGGAGTGACAACATAGCGTTGTCACTTTGATAACACATCGTTTTTACTCAGAAAAATTATATATAAAATTTGTGTAGTTACCGACAATCGTAGATCGAATCTGCGTTTATGATTTGAAATTTACATTCGTCATTTTGTGAACCGACTTTTTGGGATGTAAACATTATAAGGAAGGTTGTGAAATTTGTTTAACCTTTATTGTTACTAATACATTTTTCTATTTACATACACTTAACCACATTTTCATCCTTCAACTATATTCTAAGTATTGAAAGAAATATATTCAATTTCCAGATTGATTTTTTTTACATCCCAACAAAACATATTTCAAGCACTTTATTTGTTTACCTCAAAGTATATGCATGTAGAATCAATAAAAATACAAATAAATATTGACATTAAATTTTCATTTAACTAACACATAAACGTATGTTTATATCCCTCACTCAAAAGGTCCTAAAATTTTATTTAAATTTGTTTAGTTTTTTTTTTTTTTTTTTCTAAATATTTATTTATAAGTCTTTGTAGATTTGCATACACATATACAATATACCAACAATACATAGAAACGAAATTTGCATAATTCTAGAAAAGAGAATTCTTTGAAAACCGCAAAAATTCGTTCATTGTTTTTAAACCAATATCCTGTGAAGGTACAAGGAGTATAGTTTTTATTTGTCAGACAAATATACAATAAAAGAAAATAAAGAAAAATAAACTAAATACAGGTAAACTATAGAAAGAAATTCCCATACTACTTCCTCTCGGCACCAAAAAACAAATACAAAAACTATAATCTTCACAATACTCACACATACTCAAACCCTATTCAAACACATTTACATGTGAGCAAATCCATACATTTTTGCACAATTAAATACCTATGGATTTAAGCATTTGTGTCGTTTTGGGGTTTAATGTACAAACATTCATATATGATTTTTTTTCTTGGCTTAAATTCATACATACACACACATTTAATAAGCCTATTGTTTTCTCTAGATATTGTTTGTATTCGTACGTTACGGTAGGAGCCTTAAAAAATTATATATAAAAAATAAATAAAACAAATGCATAAAATTTTATGGTTTAATTAAAACCAAAGAAAAAAATGTCATTTCTTGTTTCCTCATGCTCTGAGTGGCTTTGAGTTGGGAATTACAATGACGGCGTCTGGCTGCACTTATGAAATTATAAAACTGACATAATACTTGCAGGGGGTGTATGTTTTAACAAGATTTTATAGCCGGGATATCTTTTTTAATTTGTTTTCTTTTATGTTGTAATAAAATATTTATTTTGGGTTTAAAAATATTATGTTTTAGTAGAGTAAATTTTTATTCTGGTTTCAAAGACTATTTTAGATAAAATAATCCTAATTCAGTAATCCTCGTTAAGCTATTTTTGTCAAAGAGTAGTAAGCTAAAACTAGATTGTTCGGATGAGATATACACCGGAATATGAAAAAGTTATGAACGTAATGTTCCGACAATTAAAAAAAAATAAAGAAGTCGAATTGTGTCGATTGTTAAAGACCCAAAACTGATTTTCAAACTCGATGTATAATACAACAAGTCAAAGATTTTTAAGTAGATTATTCCTTAGTTTATAATATAACTACACCATTTCCAATTAAATTTCAGAAATATTCAATTAAATTTTAGAAAATTGTAATTAAGTGTCAGAAATTTATATTTGTCTTTCAGATTTTTCCACTGTATTTCAGAAAAGAATATTAATTCCAACTTAGTTAGTTAGTTAATTAGTTAGTAAGTTAGTAAGTTAGTAAGTTAGTAAGTTAGTTAGTTAGTTAGTTACTTAGTTAGTTAGTTAGTTAGTTAGCTAGTTAGTTAGTTAGTTAGTTAGTTAGTTAGTCAGTCAGTTAGTTAGTTAGTTAGTTAGTTAGTTAGTTAGTTAGTTAGTTAGTTAGTTAGTAGTTAGTTAGTTAGTTAGTTAGTTAGTTAGTTAGTTAGTTAGTTAGTTAGTTAGTTAGTTAGTTAGTTAGTTAGTTAGTTAGTTAGTTAGTAGTTAGTTAGTAGTTAGTTAGTTAGTTAGTTAGTTAGTAGTTAGTTAGTTAGTTAGTTAGTTAGTTAGTTAGTTAGTTAGTTAGTTAGTTAGTTAGTTAGTTAGTTAGTTAGTTAGTTAGTTAGTTAGTTAGTTAGTTAGTTAGTTAGTTAGTTAGTTAGTTAGTTAGTTAGTTAGTTAGTTAGTTAGTTAGTTAGTTGGTTGGTTACCTAGTTAGTTACACTCAAACGTGGTAAGCTCACTATTGACAATGGATTGTGAGTTTACCACGTTTGTTAACTTTTAGACAACGGATGTGTATAAAATTTAGATTGCGACAACGAATTGTTGCAAAGTTGACAACGTTAAATAGTGTTGTCGTACGTATGTATATACTTGACAACGGATGTTATTAAAAAATTTGGTGTCGTTTTGGAACCAGGCGTGCCCTCTTTATTTATGGAGCAAACGCTTGTCTGAATTATTCTGGTCTGAATTCTGGAGATATGTATTTGAGTTCTTCAGAAAGCAAGAAAGACTTCTTAAAAACGAAAACTAATTACATATTTCATATTTTTGTTTCGTAATCCTTGTTTCTGAAATCATAATTGTTCTGCCTTTTCTTTTCGTTATTCTGTAGTTTTGTAGCTTATCGCCCTAAATCCAACCTTAAACATTTCCACATTAAATTAGACTCTAGAATGCACCAACCTATACTCGAATGCCTCTTTTCTTACAAAACAGACGTTATCAAAATTTAAATATTTATATTAAGAAATAAAAAGCAAATAGACAATTAAAATAAAATAATAAAAAAAACGAATAAATAAAACATGATTATTCTTTTACCTAATCTCACTTTCATGTATGCACTTTGAGTATAATGTTTCCCTTTTTATTTATTTAAAATTTTTTGTTGTTATTACGTATACGAGAGTATTAAACAATAAACTTGAAACAAAAACAATTCTATGTAGAAAATAACCCAGATTATCATTATAATAATTAAATAATGTTCCAGTTTCATAAACACCAAATAAGCCAAGTGTAAATAATGCTGACACCGAAACAAAAACTCTAACGAAAAACAAAAAAATAAATAAATATTTTAAATAATAAAATTTTACAAAAAAATATTTGCTTTTGTATAAAACAAAGTAAATTACAAATTTAATTAAGAGAAATTTTTTTTGTGTCGAAATAATAGTTAATAATTTATTGCTAAAACAAATCTAGCATAAAATTCATGAGCTTTAAATCCTGTCTTTTTATACAAATTGGAAAATTTGCTAATTTTACACATGTAGAATTATTTTTTTCAGGCTTAATTATTAAAATATAAAACAATAGAATTAAATATTAATTCCGTAAAAATGCCATAATTATACTAAAACTATAACCTACAAAAAAGTATTGAAATAATAAATTAATTTTCTAATAATTTTTTTCAAATATGAATAATTTAAGTTATTTGAACATTAATAATTTTTCCTATTTTTATTAATGTCAGTTTAAGCTGTCACAATTTTCTTGTTATTCTCTTTACTATTATTGTTACATTTAATCGAATTAAATTTCATGTCACACGGGTCAGAGTCATAAATTTAATTTTTGTTATTTTATTTGTAGTATTTCATACAAAATTATTATCAAATTGTTACAATGACTTGTAAGTCATTGTTCTTGTTGTGTTGTGCATTTAAAAACAGACATACTATACAGAAAAGTGCAATGAATTCCATGACATCCCAGACCGACGACAATCCTCTTCATACACGACAAACAAACAATGAATGAGAAGTGCATACATGAAAACATGGGTACAAATATTCATGAAGATTGTATTAATGCAAGTCAAATAATACTGCATTGTATTGTATTGTTTTAATTAACATGGGCGCCTTTTGCAATTACATATCTAAAGGTACATGAATATGTAATAAATAAAGGAAAACTTTAAAAAATCAGCCAGAATTCTAAAATTTAATTATTTTTGGTTGATTTAAAGATATGGGAATTATTGAAGAAAATATTAAACTATAAATACTATATTTTGATTAGGTTTTTCTAGAAACTCTATTTTCTCTAAAAAAAAAACTAATGTTTCATCAAGTTAGATTGTTTTATTCGACTGATTTTTATTACTGATTTTTAATACTAGAAATTTAATAGCAATAACCAAAGATCAAATATTTGTCGAAAATCTTTGCATCGGACAAACTATTTGTTATAAACCTTTTTTGTTTGGTTGGACCGATTTTACATTTTTATTCATTTATGATCAATATACTCTGCGAAATCATCAGTATATTCTTTGAAACTATGTCATTGATAGTGACTCGATGTTTTATTGTAAAATTTGATCACCAACATTCACCCGGGCGAGATTTGATTTTAACAGAATGGCGCTATGTGCCATACAACAACTTCATAGTCAAAATTTGACACTAACTTTCGAGAAACGAACCTGTCGTTTGGACTACAGGGTCGTGCAATTTACCGACTCTCGATAATTTCCTGTGGGCTCATGTGAAGTCTCTAGTTTATACTGATCAAGTTCAATTAATGCCTTGGGGGCCAACATTGCCATGTTCAGAAATGTTCTATCGGGCTTAAAAACACCCAATATAAATCCATATATATAGAGAAGTACATTACGCTGTGTCCGTTTGCCTATATATTTTTATAACCTACAGCACTATAGTGGTGTATTATGCGTTTGTTCTAATGTTTGTAACACCTAAAAATAATGGTCCGTCCTACACCTTAAAAGTATACCAATCGGCCCAGAATCACTTTCTGAGCTATGTCCGTCTGTGTGTCCATGTAAACCTTGTGCGCACGCTTAAGGTCGCCATTGAAAATGGTTAAAATCGATCCATTATTTCAACTAGCCTCCATACGTATCCCCCGAATAGGTATTTTGAACTCATAATTATGTTAGATGTTATAATATCTCTACAAAAATCTGCAAAACTTAGTTTTATATACATAAGTCTAAATTATACTGCCTATTTTAGTTATGATTGGGCCTCATTTGAACCATACAAAGTCACCTTTAGAAAATGACTTGAATGTCAAAATTTACTTTTAACACTAATATTACGATGACTTTAATGTAGACGTGAAGTAAATTTACCAAACTCTATAAGGATGGGCCCATATTTACTCTTGCTCTCTATATGACCGCTTTTTCTAAAAATCATATTTTTTCAACAAAATATTTTGGAATCAAGGTAAAAAACAACTTAAATGCATTATCATGACAATTAACCACTTGTTTAACGTACGCATTGGTGTAGGGAATCATATGGTCAGCTATGCCCAACTATACGTTCTTAAGTGTTTGTATTGCTGAATTGTTCAGATATCTTCAGAATTCAAATATTATATGATTCTTTCGAGAACTATGTAAATAATGGAGATGTAATTAGAATTCCAAGAAAACCCATTATTTTTAAAAAATCCAGAAAGAAATATGTATATTTGAAAGACCTTTCATTTGATATACAAAAGCTTTAGGAATACAATTATCTGCCAAAAAATATTAAAATTAATTATAATTTTAACATACACATGATTAATGCCAGGAATCAATACTAAGAATCAACAAATTCCCTGCTTTACTGCTCCCCCTTTTTATTATAATTCTCACTGAATTAATTTACTTACTCACTGAACTTATCTAAAAACCTAAATCCATAAATAAGTACTAATTACCTATTTAAACTTGAAAATTATCATAAATACATTACGAACATGACAAATTATATATTTTCTATAGTATACCTAGTAACTTTATACATAATTACCAAATTAAAATGATTTCCTTTACAAAAAAACCTACAAACATATGTTTATAATTTAAAGGCGTTCTTTAAACAATTTCTTAATATTTAAATCACAATAAAAAAACTCAGGAAAAAGAAGAAGGTGTATATACTCTTACAATTAGGACCCCTACATTAAACAAAAATAAATAATAAATAAAAAAACGAAGACTAGAAATTATTTTAAAATATTCCCTAGAGAATATTTGACAGCCAGAACATGATGTTCTTTCAACCCCTAAATCAAAGTGTTAATAAAACGTATTCACACTTGTATGACTTCTTCTTAAACATTCTACATACATACATAGAACAGCAACAAGAAAAACTGAAACAAACATCTCTAAACAATTGTTGTAAAAAAAGTAAAGATTTGGATAAGAGAGTGTGTGCTCCTGGGCGAGTATATGTATGTGTGGGGTTATTTTCAAAAAACTCTGTTTTAACAATATAATATCCTGTGAGAATGACTGGTTGAACAAGCAAAGCGTTCAAAATAAAAACAATTTAATGTATTTCTTTACTTCTTCTTTTCGATTTTCTTAAACAGGAAGAATAACAAGAACAAATTTAAACAAACTATACAACAGCCGCAGCAGCAAGCAGCTGTATGTATGACTCAAGTGTAGTTGGAAGCAAAAATCTTTTAAAAATTACCTGTATGTGTTTATGTTTTACAAAATCCTTAGAGTAGACATAATAAAAATAAGGAAAAAAATAGGTTTTCGGTAAAGCTCGACTATATGTTACGCTATAACGTAATAATGTAATTTTTGGAAAAATGGGTCTTTAATGGACCTATTATTTAAAACGACTTTGGCTAATCATTATGAATAGATTGACACTATCAAATTATTCAAAATTTTCTTTGGAAATCAGTCACCGATACATCAAAACTGAATTGATAGGTTTGTTAATAAACCAATCCCTATCGTGGGAAATTCACCGTTTGGGTGCGGTTTTCATGCAGGTGACATCATCGTACCACATTTCTTCAAAAATAACACCGAAACTCACGTTATAGTCTATGGAGATCGTAACAGCATCATGAACTGTAATTATTTTTGTTTGAAAATATTGACACCTTTGATCCGGTCAGGATGTGGTTTCAAAAGGATGACGCTACAGCAATCAATGAATTATTGAAATTAAAAATTTTGGGATGAATTGATTTCCAGAAATGTACATGCCTATTGGGCACCGAGGACGAGAGATTTGACACCTCTTGAATATTTCTTGTTTCGTTGCTAGTTTATGTTGATGAACTAGTAACAATTGACAATTTAAAGTTCAATCGGACTTATATATGAATTACGATTTCACCTAGTCCCATATATATAAAATCTCCAAAATCTCTCTACCAAATTTCAGTCCATAATTGACTTTATCACCTATTTTATTGGCAATAAATCGTTTAAAATGAATCACTCTTCGTAATTCTCTAGAGTTCATTACATAATAGAGATCCAAGCTTCTATAAAGGTCCTATTCCGAAAATCCTAATGGTCCTATAATTATCGGTATTTGATAATAAATTCCGTACTAAATTTCGAAAGCATCTATCCATACAGACCTATGTCCTTCCTTCTTTTTTAAAATTGCAAAAAATTGATTGCCGATTCTTCTATGTGTCACAAACATCAGCATAAGTTAACTTATAAAAGTGTAGGGTATAATAAGAAATATCTTCGTTGCAAATGCAAAATGCGGAAAACAATACAAGCTTTACCGAAAGCAAATTTCTTATAAAAATCTGTCTGCAATAAAAGCGGAATCCTTCAGTTAATAGATGGAAGATTATAAAACGAAACCAGTTATATCGAATAAACGAGTGAACAGAACATTAAACAGGGAGGACAGGTTTATTAAAGAATTAATTCATTGTAATCGAAACAAAAACTGAAAGAAAAAAGGAAAGTGTTATATTCGGCTGAAAAGAATAGCCTTCTATATTGTAGGGTCCCACCCCTAAGGTCTAACACATTTTTGGTTGTTATTGGAAGGCAAACAGGCGGACATTTCATTTGAAATAAAGATTTTATATATTAAGATTCAAAACTTTTTACTTATTTTGACACAACACTAGATAACAGTAATGTCAAATTTCAGGTTTCTTTATTTGTTTTTGGACGAATCACAAAAAATTAGAATAAAATGGTCTAATTTTTTGTGATTCGTCCCATTTTTTTTACCAAAATTGATCATCAGAGATATTTTGCAAAATTTTCATCCAATTTTACATGTTATAGTGCTCTATTCTGTGCTCTTTTATTGGGAAACATAGGTATGGGCATTCCAAGAATCCTTTAAAGATGTCCTTCCTTCATGACTCTGATTGCCGACACTGTTTTCAAAATTTTATGTATTCTTATTAACGATATAAAAAAATAATATAATCATACTTCTTAAATCGCAATAACTTTATACTACGGAGAGATACCAGCAATCGTTCAAAAGGACAGACAGACAGCAAGCCACAACAGACTTTAAAACTCTAGAGAATTTAACACAAGTTTATTTATTGGTGTACCTGTTAAAACACACGTTTCACACATAAAATATCAAAAATATAAAAAAATAAATCTATAAAATTTCAAACAGTGATTAAAATGCATTTGAAAGTTGTTGCTGTTGGCAAGAAGGATTTATTAATATTCATAACTCATTTTTTCTTAAAAATATATTTTTATATAAAAAATCAGACAAAAAAAAAAAATAAATTATATTAAACAGTTGTTTAGTTGCTTGCTGTCTTCTTTTTTTTGTTACTTTCGACATAAAACTTGTTTATCATAATTGTCTGATTATAAATAATAACAATAAAAAAAACTTCAATGTATAATAAGTACTTTTTGATATAACAACCACCAAACCAGCAAAGCAACCTTTACTTGTTAATGCATGCACTGGACAGTGGGATAGAAGTGTGTATATTTTGAAAAACATTGATCTTTTTAACCTCAAATCGTAAACGTTGTTGATATTAAACTTCTGGTCAATTGATGAAGAATTTAGGTTTGTAAGAAATTGGGGTCTTGGGAAAGTTGATTTGACAATTGATACAATTTTCAACAAGTTTGAATTTCTCTAATAAGATTTTTAATAGTGAAATTTCTCATCATATGTCTATCTGATCAATTTATCAAAGTTAGGGGTCTTCGGAGAGACTAATTTTCTAAAATATAACCTTAAATAATTAGTTTTATTTAGCCTAAAACAAAAGTAGTAACCTACCCTAGCATTAAAAAAACGCCAATTACAAATCAAAACATTTGTTTGTCACAAATAAACTATTCCCAACTATTTATATTGGAAATATAGAACACTTTATTACATTTTTATCTTATCTTTTGAATATTAATAAAATCTAACTCCTAACATGATAAGGGGCCACCTGTAACTTTCTTTCAAGTATTTTGACCCCCACAAACTTTGAAAATAAAACGTGACAAAAATTATTTCATATGTTAATCGAAATTTAATTTAATTAATTCAAATGTTAATCAACTCTACCCTTTAATATAATCAAGTTTTATAAAAGAAATTTAAAAAAAAAACAGTTTTATTTTTAGTTCAATTAAAATGTTAATTAAACAGCTTTAATTTATGTGTATTTTTTTATATTTTAAACAAATAATTTCAGTTTTATTTTAAACCAAAAATAAATGAGAGATTATACATTAGTAAAAATAGTTTTTCAAAAGAAATTTATTTTTATTATTGCATTATTATTTTGTCTGTTTAAAACTGAAGACTTACGTATCATTACGTTTCATACTACGTCATGATGGTATTTATTGCAATAATCATTACGTAGCTATTGATGTCGTCAATAATGTAGTTGTTTTTATTGTTAGTTAAGCGGAAATGTATTTATAAAGTATTTTCTGTACCCTGCAGTTCGAGGGGAACTAGTGATTTGTGATTCTCTTTAAATTTAAATTATCTACAATATCAGTTTCAAAAAAGTCGTAATCCTGAGGTCAATGTATTATAAAGTTTGAAAAATGTACTATCGCGGACGGACATTTCGATCTAATTTAATCTAAGTGCCTAATTTGGCGGATAATTTGGGCCAATTTTATATTTTGTTCTTTTTGTGCCAGGTCTCTTCGATACGACCCTGTCCTAGAAATAATTTTGAATATTTTAAAAATATATATACACTAAATAAATTTTAACCCGGCGAAGACGGAAATCTGTCTTTACACAAGAAAGGCTTCCTGGGCAAGAAGATACCGTTGACAGACAAAGTTAGTACTTAGGTGTAACCTTCGACCGGAAATTAAAATGGAGACACCACATAGAGGATAGGATCAACAAGGCACATCGGTGCTGGGCGGTATGTAGAAGAGCTATAGGCATGAAATGGTGTCTTAGTCGTACTATGACAAATTGGATTTATAAAGATTTTATAAGACCAATTCTAGCTTATGCTTCAATAATCTGGTGGACAAAAAGTGTAATATCAAACTACTACAGGGAGTTCAGCGTACATGCTGCTTGGGTATAAGTGGTGCCATGTGTACTACCACCCATTGAAACATATTTAAGATATGAGGCGGCTCTTACACCCGGCTTACAACGGCTCTATACTGTAGGCAGAGTGACCAAAAGAGGTTATAGGAGACGTTATCAATGTATACTGGACACATTGGATGGTTATACACAATCATCGGACGTGCCTGATCGCATACCAGACACGAAATATATCGGAAACTTTGAAAAGCTGATTCCAGATAGAATGTCTTGGTCAAGTGGAAAACAAGAGCAATACCAGCAGAAATCCATTGTTACATGGATCGCTCTAAATTGGAGGACAAAGTGGACCTGGGGTTCTATATCGAAGACCCAGAAACAGAAATATACCACCGTTTACCTAATCATAACGCAAGATTCCAGGCAGAAGTCCGAGCAATAACGTGTAAGTCCGAGCAATAATGTGTAAATTGGATTATAATAAATATGGCGCCCACAGCCCTTAATAGATTTACGGACAGCCAGAAGTCAATTAGGGCGATATCAGATGATAGAATAAAATCTAAGACTATATTGGATTGTAAGAAAGCTTTAACTGAATACTCTCCCAGAAGTAAGGTTTGCATCATATGGGTACCAAGCCACTCGAGAGTAGTCGGCAACGAAAGGGCTGTGAAGGGAAGGAAGCTCGAGGTAGTTAACCTGACAAATGCAAAACCATTCGACGCAACAAAGGCTGAATTAAAAATATGGTTGAGAGAATCCCATAAGGCCTCTTGGAATAATGAAACGGTGCGTAAAACCACAAAGATCCTATGGGGTGACCCCGAGACCAGAAATCTCCTCAAAATGAGCAAGTCTGAAGTTAGTATGATGGTACGTATTCTGAGTGGACACACAGGATCACGAGCACATCTATACAAAACTGGCCGTGCGGATTCAGACGAATGTAGAGAGGACAGTGAAACTCTGGAGCATTTTCTTTGCCACTGTCAGGTATTCGTCGAAGTTAGATCCAAGTATCTTGGAAGTGATGTTATTCCGGAAATAACATTCCTGACTAACACTGTTTGGAAAATTCTTAGGAATTATGTCCAGGAAACTGAGTTTCTGAACATTGAAAAATAATATACTCAGTGAACAATTTTTTTTCCTGAAAAGGAGCAGACAAAAGGCCGATAGTGGCCTATGTGTATTTCTTCGGATTTGATGTACTATACATCCTCCTACTGGTTGATTACTTAGAGGAACTCAAATGAAAACTCACTACATTTTACATTACCTAGGGTTCGTAAAGTAAATAGTTCAGCAAATGTCAAACGACTTAAAATATAAAATAGTAAAAGTTAAAGACACTTTAAAGAAAATTATTAAATATAACAATACATATAATGTATTATACACAACTACACTTGTGGACATTGAATTAAGTTATTTATTCTCTCTGACATTGTGGTAAATGAAAAAGCATGATTAATAAAAAAGTAAACAAAAATAACTTCATTTTTATTAAATATTAAGCTTATTGTATTAAATTATAACAAAACAAATTAGACTTATTCACTTTTTATTAACATATGTACTAAATTATGTTTCTATCTCTAATTTGGTGTGGACACACAATTAAGTTACTTCAAAATTATTTGAAAAAATACCATTCAATTTAAATGTTTTAAAATAAATATATTTTTTATCACTAATATTTAGTAGGAAATCCCTTCTGGCGAATTACTTCCGCACATCTATTTGGCATTGTTTTGACTAAATTGTTGCACTGTTGTGGAGTAATATTATTCCATTCTTCTTGAATAATATCCCAAAGTGAACGTTGGTTTATGGGTTTTCTGTCCGAAACGGCTCGTTTTATGATCCCCCATAGATTTTCTATGGGGTTTAAATCGGGACTTTGTGGTGGCCACTCAAGAACATTAATTTCATTTTCATCCAACCACGACTTAACGACCCGAGATTTATGTTTCGGGTCGTTATCTTGCTGAAACATCCACCCTGGTGATAAATTTTCAGCATAATCGCCATTGAGATTATTTTCTAATATGTTCTTATACATTTCACCGGTCATTTTACCCTCTATTTTAATTAATGGTCCCACACCAGACGAGGAAAAGCATCCCCAAACCATCACGGATGACCCACCGTGCTTAACCGTTTTTTTTGTATAGTTGGGGTTCAATTCTGTATTTACTGGTCGTCGTACATATGGCCTACCATCATTTCCAAATACGTTAAATTTTGATTCGTCGCTCCAGACTATCATTTTCCAAAAATTCGAATCTTTATTGATGTGATTCTTGGCAAACTGCAGGCGTTTCTTAATATTTTTCTTCGACACGTTTGGCTTTCGTCGAGCTATGCGACCATGAAGGTTATTTTCGGCCAGTCGTCTTCTTACAGTCCTTGCCGTAATTTGAACCCCATATTTTGATTCCATCTGAGATCTAATTTGAGTGGATGTCAAAAATGGGTCAGCTTTACTCATTCTGACCATAATCCGATCTTCAGCTGCGGTCGTTTTTCGAGGCTTTTTTCTTTGTAAATTGTTAAAAGTTTTATACATTTTGTAATGCGTAATTGCGTTAACAATTTTGCCCCGGGATAATGCTAATGTTTTTACCACTTTGGCGATAGAACCAACATTTTGGAAACAATTCCAAATGATCTCCCTTTCAGCGGGAGTAGTGCTTTTGTTTTTACCCATTATTGAAAGAAATCAAACAACGTTATGGGGGAGGGTGCTAAAATGTTTAAACAGTTAATTAAGTCAATTTTTACACAAATTTACATTTTAGTTATATCCATTTACCTTTTAAAATTAAAATGACTTAATTAAATGTCCACCTAATTTTTGTTGACGTTTCAAGAAATTATTTACTATTAATAAAGCAAAGCACTAAAATGCCAAAAATTCATATAATCACAAATAATCCTAACGGGACTTTTTGTGCAAAAACAGCAATGTAAATATAAAAAAAAATAAAAAGTTTTTTACACTAAAAAAATAACTTGCATTAATAACTTAATTCAATGTCCACAAGTGTACATACTTCTAAAACTGCTGGGTGTTTCTACTATCTTTCCTTCTCTCTCTCTCGCCTAGTGTGTGAGTGTCAGTTTATGAATGAAAATATTCAAATATTTAACAGCAGTAGTATTGAATAGCACGTGTTGCAACTGCACGCGTTATTTGTGCTAATTTAAGTTGAAAATTATTGAAATATTTATTTTCATTTCTTAGTAGCATAATGGGTGTGAGTTTGTGCTGCTTGAAATATTCACGATTTATGAAAACAAAAAACAAAAAAACTAAAGTTAATCAAGCATTTAACAAGACAAGCGACAAGTAAATGTAAATTTCTTTTGAACTCATTTATAATTTGTGCAGGTATTCTTGAAGTTTTATGAATTTGAAATATGTTTTTTTTTGGCTAAATAACAGGAAAAATATAATCAGAATTACGGCACATGTTGCTTGTCTGTCCCCTCCATTATAAAGGAAGTTTAAGACAAACAATTTTTTAATAATTTATAACGGCAATAAGTAAAGGATTGTCACAAAAAAAACAACAACCTAATGACATTTTAATTTTATACTTCCATTTTCTTACTTTCTCTCTCTCGCTCCTTTAAAAGTTTTGTTTCTAGTAAAACCATTAAAAATCCATTTAAATTGTTACAATTCCTATACATACAAAAGTACTTACTATGAAATAGTGCCAGTACCTGTTTTATGAAAAATTATTCCCACTATAACTTTTTTCTGTCTTCGTTTTACTTTATTGACATGTATTAAATTATAGTAAGAGCGTATGGTTGGGAATACAACTTTTTGAGTTAAATATACACATACACTTGTATAAACATTTTGTATTGTCAATTATAAATTATTATAGTTTTCTATGTTTTAAACATTAAAGCATATATATTTTTTATTTTTTTTCGTTTATTTTATGACAGGTAATCTATTATTTAATTTATATGTTCTTCCTCTTATTTATTGTTATTTTATAAATCGTTTAAGAAATTTAATTTATATTTTGTAGTAAACTTGTTTTCTTTATTTTGTTTTAATTACAGTATAAAATTTAAAAAATAAAAATTTATTGTTAGATATTAATATTTTTTTATCAATTTTAATTCTTTTAAATTTTAGAGAATATACACTTGACAGGTATTTTGTTTGTTTTAGTTTTAAAGCAAGTTTCATAAATTGTTATTTTAAAAGTTGTGTCGAAAAATAAAATAAGTCAAAAGTTTTGCTTCATCTTCAAGTTATTGCAAATTCCCCAGATAAAAAATAGGAAAATTATGTTTTTTTTTTTTTAATCCAAGACTAAAGTACCTGTCAAAATATTTATGTCACATATTTTCTATTATGTTTATTTCAAACACGTTTAAACGAATCTTATAGTAATTATGCCATATTATCGCCCTATATTGCTCACATTTTATTTAATTTAAAGGAATTTTTAAAGCCATGTTTAGGAAAACAACAGTTTCTGAAAAACACAAAAAATATACTTGTTGAATATTTACGATTTATACCAATTAGGCTGATGTCAGAGTGGGCGCTACAAGCGATGCGAAGCTTTGCTCTACAAACTTTTGCTTGTGTTTTCTCGCATCAAGCTTCGCTTTCACTCTGACATGACACATAGGGAAACACAAGAAAAGGTTTGTAGCGCAAAGCTTCGCATTGCTTGTAGCGCCAATTCTGACACCAGCCTTAGTAAGGACAAGAAAGTAAGATTAAGCAATTGTAATTGCAAAAAAAATAAAATATTACCTTATAAGTATTACCTTATGAGTACCTCTATCACAAAATATCGGCCGTAGATCCCACAAAGTTTATAAATTCTAGATCCTTCAAAATTTTTAAGATGATTATACTATATGTCTGCTAAAAGTATAATAGGACATAGAGAAGAGAATCGGTAATGAATTATTTCTCTATTGATTAGAAATGTTTTACAAAAATAGAAAAAAGTATAAAAAATGTTCGACATCTAAAAACACAAAAAAAAAAAAACGCAAGGGTCTTAAACGGTAAATGTCGAAATTTGGTATTTATTTAGACAATCTGAACAAAATAGGTTAATCCGGCAAAAAGTTTTGAAAAAATAAGTTTTATATCCCATATTTTCATTTCATAAGAGGTCCCACCATCCACAAAAGAAAAACTTCATTTTGAGGGGAAATGAATTGTTGAAATTTTTATGTTCTATTGATCTGATAATAGACTAGTCAATAGACTAATTCATAGGCGTGTCACTAGGACTGAAACAAGTCCATAAAATATTCAATATCTTGATCCATATACATATTAGCTTATAGACTAGATAATTGACTAGTCCAGAGAGTAGTCCATAGACTAGATAATACTTTGGTCCATAGACTAGTTCAAAGACTTTTCAATAGGTAAGCTATATTCAGATCAAACATAAAAAATTTAGAACGCCGTTTAAACAAAAAACCGCAAAGGGCACAACCGAAAAAAACCAGAAAGCGGCAAGCGAGAGAAATACCAAAAAAAATTAAGTTAAAAGTAAAAATAATGTATAGCATGACCGAGCTATGATACCCTTCACCGGTGAATATGTTAAAAATGTGGATAATTTTTCTAATAATAAAGCATTTTGCCTTAATTCCGAAATATTTTAACAATTTGTTGCAAAAAAAATTTTTCCTGAATGAGGGGTTATATAGGGGCAAGGGTAAATATGGACATATCCATTTAAGTTATTTGTGCAGGTTTTCAACGTGATACTAGTGTTTAAAAGTGAATTTTCACCTTCAAGTAATTTTCTGAAGGGAACTTTGTATGGGGGCTAGGTTCAAATGAGGTCCGATAATTACGAAAATCGGCAGTATTATTTAAAGCTATATAATTATATGCCGGTTTTTGTAGAGATTCTACAACATTTTACATAATGTTAAGCTCAAAGGACCTATTCGGGGGGGTACGTTTGTATAGGCGCTAGGCGAACCATTTTTAATAGACTTGGGTTCCTTGAGCAAGAAGAAGAGTATGTGCCAAACTCCATCAAATTATTTGAAAATTGCGACCTGTTGCTTGCGCACAAGGTTTACGTGGACACACAGACGGACGGACACAGCTTAATCGATTGTGTAGGACTAATATTTTTGGGTTTTACAAACATCAGCACAAACGCATAATACTGTTCTCACTATAGTGGTGTAGGGTATAAATATGAGTTTTAAATCGAAATGTCCCCTTGTATTTTATCACTCTGCATGTATGGAGTGCGTATGTAAGATTCTGCCCAGCAAAAAGTTATAAGTTATAGCGTTATAAATTTATTTAGCTTTAACGTTTTTTTATTGTTTTCTTGCATAATCTATGGTTTAAAAATATTATTAATAATTCTTTTTTTTTTAATTTTATATCTTTTCAGGTAAGAATTGTGAAATTTTAACTGGTAAATATTTAAAATATTTTATTGTAAAATCATTTACAATTTTTTAAAAATGCTGAAATAAAATTTCTAACTATTTGATCATAATTTATAGATTTTAGCGTTCTAGTAGAAACAATTTATTTCAGGCCTATAAGTTAGTCATTTAACTTTTGCCCAACACAGTTTTCAGTATTACCAATGCAATTAATTATGCCACTAAATTAAATCAATCATTTATAGTACAAGTAATTAAAACAGAAAATTTGTTATTTATTATTAATAGAAGACCTCCAGAGTATAAACATAGGTGCTTACTGTGTTGTTGATCATAGGTGGTCAAATATGTATATCGTTTTTTGCTATGTTTGATTTTCAATTAAAATTGAAAATAACACAACTGGTTGGCTTTTGATTTTAAACATGATTTTTTTTTACTATTTTATTTATTAAAAATTTACAAGAAACCTATAAAATGAAGGTAACAGGCAAAACAAACTAAGCCAAAGACAAGATATGTATTCCAAAATTGCCTCCCCAGCATTTTTGCAAGTTGGTAAGACACCAAAAATAAACAACAAGCCCACGTACTTACACTAAAGCAAAGATTGAATCACGTGCTTCAATGAACAACTAAACTATTTACTCATTTTCAATACAAAAAGAAACAAAATAATGTAGTGGCTTTTATTTATCGAGAGGATTTTTTAAAAAGAGGTGTTATTTCGAAAATTTTGAGATTTCTTCAACAAAGTTGGCCTTTAAGGTTTTTCAAATAACACATCCTTTGGCATTTCTTTTTGATAAATTTTACAATTTATCTTTACATATTTACATGTATTTGCTGTATAGTTTGCTGCTGATATTTATAATGTTAAATATATTTTTTGACGTTATCTAGACTTGAAGAGCAAACAGCCATAATATTGTTGCTGTTGCTATTATTTTTGCTGTGGTTTGTTGCAATAATGCATGTTTAAACATCAATAAAAAAAACTGCATTAGCAACAAACTGTGTTTTTTTAGCCAATGCATGATGCATAATATCGAGGTGCCTTAATGTCTCAAAACGAACTAAAATGTTTATTTAAGTTGAATAAACTTTTGAATGAAAAAAACGTAAAAAATAACAAGTAAAAATAAAAAATATGAATGTATGTATATAAACAAACTGAGAATATTAAAACAGATATTAATGTAGAATTTTTAAACTTTTTTTTGAAATAATACTAAGAGGGGGATTTTAAAAGAATGAGTTCTTTTTATAATATACTTAAAAGGTAGATTAATTACATCCTACACCACTATAGTGGGGAGGTTGTTATGCGTTTGCGTGATGTGTGTGATCGACTCAGAATTACTTTCTGAGACGATTAAGACATGTCCGTCTGTCTGTCCGTCTGGCTGTCCATATAAAACTTGTGCGCAAGGTACAGGCCGCAATTTTCAAGATATTTTGATAAAATTTGGATCAAACGTGTTTTTCGATACATGGACGAAGCCTATTGAAAATGGTTGAAATCTGTCCATTATTTCACCTTGGCTTCATACAACCGGACCTCCCGATTTGGACTTTTTATGCCATAATTACGTCAAATATATATTTCTCCAAAAATCGGCACAACTGTGTTTATACAATCATAAATGACACTGAAGATTTTTGTAATGATCGGCCCTTATCTGACACTAGTCCCCATAAAAACTTCCCTTTAAAAAATTTCTTAAACTTCTAAAATCGCAATGAAATTCTGCATAACTAACTGTTATATACAAATATATCTCTCCCCCAAATTTTATGAGGATCAGCCATGTTTAACCCTTACTCGCATATAAAGCCTCTTTTAGAAAACTTGTTTTTCATCAATAAATTGCTTAAATAACTCGGACAACTATAGGCTTTTATCCATAGTTCCATCGCAGGAATTCAACATAGAGAGTGGATTATTAACTACCGACACAATCATTTTCCGACCCTATGAAGTATATATGTATGTATATTATAAATCCGTAGAGATGGAGACTTTAGCGATTTTATCGATTTAGTTGTGTGTATGCCAAAAGAAAGTGATTCAAAAGACCTTTCATTTGATATGCATTATCTCTATGAGATATATTCAAAAAAGTATATACGTAATCCCATAGACAGATCCTTTTGAAAGCACATAAAGATCAAATTTTGTTAAAATAAAAAACCTTTTAATTTATTACGGTTTATGATTGGACATTAGCGTATCCCGTAGACCACTTTTTTGTATGAATACCTCTCAAACAACAAATAATAAAAAAATATATTTTTTAAAGGGAACTGAGGCCCTTACCAGTCTTTTCGAAATGGCGCTCAAAGGCTTATCTGGGCTTATCGTGAATGACGTCAGAATTTTTAATCTCTGGTAGGGAACTGTTCGGTATATGAGATTCTTAAAAAGGTTGCTTTTAGGTCGATCTCCGATACAAACCCAATTTCAGGAAATCATTTTAAATCAAAACCAGATCCATATACGATCCTACACAAAGAAGTATAACTTAAGTCATAGCATTTTTAGATAAACGCTTCATTATTGATCATATTTCTAAAAATATGTTTAGAAAGATTTTGTTATTGACCAAACTTTTCATACAATTAAAGTTCTGCAAAGACAAACATCTCTATAAATAATGTTATTAAGGCCATTAAAGTTCAATTAAGCATGTGTTTAATTCAAGCTGCTTCAATAATGAGAAAAAAGAACAAATACGAAATAAAGTCAAAAGAACAACTATACCATGCAAGTATAAACAATTTAATCTTTTGGTTAGTAATTTTTTTTCTATTCATATATTGCATGATATTAAAAAAAAGAATCAAAATAAAAAACAACAACGATACTACTAGAATGTATACTTAATTGATTAGAGGTTAATTGATGGGAAAACGATTCTTTTTGACATCAAATAAATGAACAAAAGACACAAAAAAAGAATGAAACAAGTGGGTTTTATAAAGAATCGTAGTAAAGTATTTATAATGAAATTGAGAAATATTATTTATATGGAATAAATTAAATTAATTAAATAATCATCAATATAAAAGTTTATACAATTTGTTACTGGTTGGTTATTTTTTCTCGCAGAAATACTTGTGTGTCTCATGTGTAACCATGTAAAATAAATTAATATTTTTTTTCTGTTTGCCATAACATATAATTTAATTGGATTATTTATTGTATATCAAATAATTATTATAATATTTATTGGAAATGAAATTATTTCTATAATAATTTCCTGTAATTTCCGATATTATTAAAATTTTTTCATGTTCATTTAGATTAATTGCAAATGAAAAGGTGTGGTAAAAATCAATGATTTCAAATAAATGAAAAATAATTAAAAAATGTTTATTTAAGAAGTCGCATTAAATAATTTAAACAGTTTTTTATAAGTAAAAGTTTTTAAATTATTAAAATTAGCTATGATCAGTTATGGAACGATTATCAAAAACACCTAAACTTAATTTTTTAGGTTCAAATATGATCTCAAAGTAGGGGATATACGCCTAAGTAGTTGACTCCAAATAGCTGATCATTGTGTTGACGCGCTATTTCAGATGTATGTACTTGATACAACCGCCTTAGTTAAATTTCTTGTTTGTTGGATAATTTCTCGAGTTTTTTCAAACTTTCTATCCTATTACAATTATTTAAAATAATCTAACTTATTATTATTTACTTTTCATTCAACCTATTCTCCATTTCAATAACTTTTACATTGCCCCTCGTTACTAGAAAAATAAATATATTGAAATGGTAAACGAAAAGTCTGACTCCACTTTAAATGTTCGCTATCAAACAGCACATATATGCAACACTTGAAAAAGTTAAACTACTCATATACATACAAACGTACGTAATCATACTTCTGTTTGGTTTTGGTGACTGTGATTTCGAATTGTATGCACTGACTGCCATATACTCGTATATACATACTATTTCCATGAATGACTCTACTATGACTAAACATGATATCAAAGTATTATCTGAATAAAACAAACACATATTCATACTCTCAAATACACAGAGAAGCACGGTTAAGTGGTTGGCTTATACAACCATAAATAAAGTGAAAATTTCTTACATACAAACGTTTTGTATGGAAAAATAAATTCAAATAAATTTAAGCATAACAGGAGGGTCCCAGTTTCTAAGGCGGTAAAAGAAATGGTCTTAGAATAATTTTCCAATAAACCTCGATTAAGTCCAGTTCTTTCGTCCATCCATCAGTCTGTCTGTCTGACTAAAGTTTGTAATCAAACTAATGATCACAATTCTGAAAATATCACTTTTGAGCAAATGAAAAATCATAAAGAATATGCCTAAAAATTTAAAGGATTCCTTGTAGTCCTATACCAATTTCTCTCGCTGAATTCATGTAAAAGTTCAGCACAAGTATGATGAAAATCTGAACCTGTCAAGTCCCTGATATAAATCAACCTTCGACTTATTGGTTTATTATTCCTCAAGGAAATCGATTTGTATGTATTTAATAAATCTTTTAAATATGCGTGGTTTTCGGTCCATATTTAGCTCAAGTTTCCCCAAAAAAGTTTCATTCTCATAGATATACCTATGAGATCGACAACCTTAAAATATAGAAAATAACTTGGCCGACACTTGATCTAAATTTCAAATATTGCATGAAAACTGGGCTTAGAATTAATTCCCCTACCTCTTACTAGACATAGATCTCTGAGACTGATATTTTTGGTTCCGAAGGCTTGACAATTCTCTAGCGATATTACTTTCCGCAAAACATTTAAATGGTATTAGTACTATCAATAAGGTTAACCGATTATTATATGTTTGGCAAATAATTTTAATTAGGACTTAAGGTTTCATTCTGAAAATTATGTTTTGTACACTTAAAGCTATAATAAAGTCCATATTGACCGACACCTTATAATACTGGATCAAATTCTTAATCAGGTCTACCGTATAATTTGTGATTTTACTTAAGGGGTATGGGTACCACCTCTTTTACAAGAGACATAAGATCATTAGTTATAGTATTCCATAAAGTGTTTAAGGTCGTATACCTATCAAGGGCCCATGAATTAAACTAAATTATGTTGGCAAGAGAAGGCTAATTAATTGTTTGATTGTGTATAGACGGATCCGAATAGGAGTCTATTGCTTTACATAGATCTCCGCTAACTTAACCACACGATGGTCTTATTCACCCAGCGAGAGCTTAAACGGTGCGCTCCCACTCGAGTGGGAAATTTTTATGCTTAACTCATCCAAACAAGTGTAACACTTTGCTAAGAGTTCAAACTCTCTAATATCTTTGCAACAAAGGGTCCGCTGCAACGACAACAGAAATATTACTTACATGCGATGTTTCAGAACCTCAGACTGTTGAACTTCTCTTAAAGACCAGCCACCAACTTTAACATGCCTAAAACTCAAACTTAATGAGGACATACCTAAACCGAAGCCACACATCTGTAGTGGTACCTGTTGACTCAGCAATAGTTCGAAATATTCTACTAACCCATACACTAAGCCTTTAATCAATATTATCTTCCAGCGATTCGAGTTTTATTCACAGCCCCATGATCCAACAAGGTTCTTCACCAACTAGTTCCGCTGGTTCCAGACTAGGAACTCTAGTCAGTATTGAGTTCAAAACACACTCATTTACCCGGGATTGATATAACTTTAGGATTGATAACGTGACCCGGAGGATCACATTTTTGTTCAAAATGTTAAGACTGATGGGGGTAATTGCCGATTTCAAATAAAATACCCGTTTTAATCTTTTCAGGCGGAAATGTTAACCACCTCTATTTTTTTCTAGTTTGGATCCTCCTAATGTACATGTATGCAGAGGTACGTTTGTATTACTGGTAGCTTTTCAAGTGCAGTTTTATATAAGAATTTAAAGTTTGCTTTATGCATGAGTATTTAAGATTGCATATATGGGGGTAAAAAAGCAAAGGCAAAATTCTCCATTTTTTCATGATATTTCGAAATTGTGAGTTTAGCTATATCTTCAAGCATAAAAATAATATGTTACCATATTTTATCCTCGTCCGCTCCAAAATAGAAGTTTCCAAGAATAATCCCTGATAAGCAAATTTGTTTGGAATAGATACGACCTAGGCCTTCCTTTAATTTCAAAACTTTGAATAGTGAAGATTGCAACTTTTGCTCCTCTACCTTTCAGATTTATAAATGTGTGTATTTGAGTGTCTGTGTGAGAGTGTTTGTTTACTTTATGTTGTTATCATTTGCTTGTACATTTCTGTTTTTATTCCTCCTTCATTCTGTTTATGCTCGATTTTGTCTCTTCAGTTGTTGTCGTTATTAAATGGAGTTTTATAGAGAATTTATTCCCTGCTTTTATTAAAACTACACCAAAGTTGATTTTCTTTGTATTTTCTACAAGTTTTCTGTTTATATTTTGTATATATGTGTACTTAGTATGTGTTTGTTGTTATTGTTTTTGTGTGGTTATCATATGGTAGATAGGTTATCAGTTCATGCGTAAATGATAAATGTCTTTGAAAATTTGTTAACTGGGTGGGTTACTCTAGGGCTCAAACTCATTTTTATTCATACTTCATATACAAGATGATGTTAATTGATTGTTGGGGCCGGCCGTCTATCTATCTCTTTGATTTTATTTCCAATTAACGTTTTTTTCTCCTCAGTTTGTTTTAGTTTTAACACTACTACAGTAGTTTTCCGATTTAACGAACCCATATGTTGTCAGGCCTGTTCGTAAAATTGAAAAGTTCGTTATATGCAGTACTAACTAAAACGTGGGTGTTTGGTAGGAAAATAATTAAAAATAGGTGCATAAAATATTTTTTAAATGTATTTTATAAAAATTAATTCTTTTTTTATAAAAATAGCACAAAACACAAAATTCCGAATCTTATATACCCACCTTCAAACCATATTTGTGTCGAATTTCATCGCTGTATTTTTAATTCAGTCATGAGCGTTAAAGTTATTTCTCGAAGTTCATCGCTATACTCGTATTTTTAAGCGAGTAATGAGCGTTGAAGTAATTTTCTTAAGGGGGCCTGATATGGAGGGTAAGGTCAATTATGGACCGATTCCCATAAAATTTGTTAGAGATTTCGGTTAGTATAGAACATGTTTGAATCGAATTTCATCGGCGTACTCGTATTGTTAGGCGAGTAATGAGCGTTAAAGTCATTATCTGAAGGACGGACGGACATAGCTACATCGAACTAAAATTTAATAAGAACCCAGAATGTGTTACAGCTTTGGGTATAAAAGCACCACTACAACTTAGGTTATTTGTTATTTTTGATAAATGTCATTTTATCTTCATTTAAATAATAATATTTTTATTAGTTCGTTAAGCAGGGTACAAAAAACAAGTTTTGTTCGTTATTTAAGGTAGTCAATAGGAAAAATTAGCTTGTTCGTTAAATGCGATGTTCGTAGAATTGAATGGTCGTTAAATCGGAAAACTACTGTATTTGTTTTGGTTTGTCTTGATTGCTTCTTTTGGAGTTTTAAAGATAATGTCAACATTTTTGGAGAATGTGTGTGCGTTCGTTTTTTTGTAATTAAAAGCGCGTTTATTTAAATTTTTGGGTCGTATTTTATCAGATTTATGACCAATGTTTTTTTGTTTAAATTCTGTTGAAGTTGTTTTGCTGCCGCCTAAATGCTTGTAAGTGATTTTTTACATGAGCTTGAATAATTGTGAAATTATGGACAAATTTTTGTTTCCTTTTTTGGTTAAGAGTTTTTAGTTGTACATTTAATTTAAAGAAATTTAATTTAAAGAATATTACGAAATGTTTTATAAAGAAAGATTTTGTTTTAATCTTTAAATCAAATGGAAAATATGAGTGATTACTGATCACAGATTGTCATTAATTTTCGATTGGAGCGCTTTTAAAAGAAACTACATCAGATTTTAGAGTTTCATTATAAAAAATTTCTTTTCTCATTCAAATTTTCCATATTATCTAATTGAAGCTTTACTTGAGGAACTTTCATAATTGAAGTAAGAAAAATGTATTACATATTATCATTGTCAATTTACAATCAAGTAAAACTTAAAATTTACATGGATGTATTTCAATTCTACTTACACTTGATATGTGTCAACATGTTGATAAATAAGCTTAAACAAATATTTTCAAAATCTTTCATTATAAAAAATCAGAAACACTTTATTAAATTTTTCTTCAATATTTAAAAAAAATTTTGTGTTTTTGCCTTTCATTAAAATGGTTAACACTTTATACTAGTATCAATCTGATAACTACAAGTTAAATATTTTAAAACACACCCTAAAAATTGTCGTAAACTTTGATCTTTTGTGATAAATAATATTTATTTTTATTTATTATTTCACAAAAAAATTTAATGGCGCTAAACAAAGACTTGTATTGTATCATGTTACTTATCAATTGACCTGCGTATATGACTCGTACACTATGAATTGTAAAGTAAATATGATTTTTTTTATTCATATGTTTTTGTTTTTATTATTGTTGTTGCGTTTTTTCCATTTTTGTTATGTGTACTTGTTCGTTCGTTTTACTTTTTTACTTTTTTGTTTGTTTGTTATTTGTCTTTTTCTACGTAATATTTGACTTATCGTTTCTTGAATATGTAGTGCTTATGTGTTCTATGCAATGTTGCACAGTGGGATTGAATGTGATTAAATTAACAATACAAAACGTAATCTACAGTAAAGTTCGCATACAGATCTAAATGTTGTTTGGATTTCAAACTGAATTAAATGAACTCAAACTGAACGAGAACTAGAACTGAACTAGAACTGAACTAGAACTGAACTAGAACTGAACTAGAACTGAACTAGAACTGAACTAGAACTAGAACTGAACTAGAACTGAACTAGAACTAAACTAGAACTGAACTAGAACTAAACTAGAACTGAACTAGAACTGAACTAGAACTGAACTAGAACTGAACTAGAACTGAACTAGAACTGAACTAGAACTGAACTAGAACTGAACTAGAACTGAACTAGAACTAGAACTGAACTAGAACTGGACTAGAACTGAACTAGAACTGAACTAGAACTGAACTAGAACTGAACTAGAACTGAACTAGAACTGAACTAGAACTGAACTAGAACTGAACTAGAACTGAACTAGAACTGAACTAGAACTGAACTAGAACTGAACTAGAACTGAATAGAACTGAACTAGAACTGAACTAGAACTGAACTAGAACTGAACTAAACTGACTAGAACTGAACTAGAACTGAACTAGAACTGAACTAGAACTGAACTAGAACTGAACTAGAACTGAACTAGAACTGAACTAGAACTGAACTAGAACTGAACTAGAACTGAACTAGAACTGAACTAGAACTGAACTGAACTAGAACTAGAACTAGAACTGAACTAGAACTGAACTAGAACTGAACTAGAACTGAACTAGAACTGAACTAGAACTGAACTAGAACTGAACTAGAACTGAACTAGAACTGAACTAGAACTGAACTAGAACTGACTAGAACTGAACTAGAACTGAACTAGAACTGAACTAGAACTGAACTAGAACTGAACTAGAACTGAACTAGAACTGAACTAGAACTGAACTAGAACTGAACTAGAACTGAACTAGAACTGAACTAGAACTGAACTAGAACTGAACTAGAACTGAACTAGAACTGAACTAGAACTGAACTAGAACTGAACTAGAACTGAACTAGAAACTGAACTAGAACTGAACTAGAACTGAACTAGAACTGAACTAGAACTGAACTAGAACTGAACTAGAACTGAACTAGAACTGAACTAGAACTGAACTAGAACTGAACTAGAACTGAACTAGAACTGAAACTAGAACTGAACTAGAACTGAACTAGAACTGAACTAGAACTGAACTAGAACTGAACTAGAACTGAACTAGAACTGAACTAGAACTGAACTAGAACTGAACTAGAACTGAACTAGACTGAACTAGAACTGAACTAGAACTGAACTAGAACTGAACTAGAACTGAACTAGAACTGAACTAGAACTGAACTAGAACTGAACTAGAACTGAACTAGAACTGAACTAGAACTGAACAAGAACTGAACTAGAACTGAACTAGAACTAAACTAGAACTAACTAGAACTGAACAAGAACTGAACTAGAACTGAACTAGAACTGAACTAGAACTGAACTAGAACTGAACTAGAACTGAACTAGAACTGAACTAGAACTGAACTAGAACTGAACTAGAACTGAACTAGAACTGAACTAGAACTGAACTAGAACTGAACTAGAACTGAACTAGAACTGAACAAGAACTGAACTAGAACTGAACTAGAACTGAACTAGAACTAAACTAGAACTGAACAAGAACTGAACTAGAAATGATCTAGAACTGAACTAGAACTGAACTAGAACTGAACTAGAACTGAACTAGAACTGAACTAGAACTGAACTAGAACTGAACTAGAACTGAACTAGAACTGAACTAGAACTGAACTAGAACTGAACTAGAACTGAACTAGAACTGAACTAACTGAACTAGAACTGAACTAGAACTGAACTAGAACTGAACTAGAACTGAACTAGAACTGAACTAGAACTGAACTAGAACTGAACTAGAACTGAACTAGAACTGAACTAGAACTGAACTAGAACTGAACTAGAACTGAACTAGAACTGAACTAGAACTGAACTAGAACTGAACTAGAACTGAACTAGAACTGAACTAGAACTGAACTAGAACTGAACTAGAACTGAACTAGAACTGAACTAGAACTGAACTAGAACTGAACTAGAACTGAACTAGAACTGAACTAGAACTGAACTAGAACTGAACTAGAACTGAACTAGAACTGAACTAGAACTGAACTAGAACTGAACTAGAACTGAACTAGAACTGAACTAGAACTGAACTAGAACTGAACTAGAACTGAACTAGAACTGAACTAGAACTGAACTAGAACTGAACTAGAACTGAACTAGAACTGAACTAGAACTGAACTAGAACTGAACTAGAACTGAACTAGAACTGAACTAGAACTGAACTAGAACTGAACTAGAACTGAACTAGAACTGAACTAGAACTGAACTAGAACTGAACTAGAACTGAACTAGAACTGAACTAGAACTGAACTAGAACTGAACTAGAACTGAACTAGAACTGAACTAGAAATGAACTAGAACTGAACTAGCACTGAACTATAACTGAACTAGAACTAAACTAGAACTGAACTAGAACTGAACTAGGACTGAACTAGACTGACCTAAATTGTTTCACATTTTAACCCTCAATTAACCCACTGTTGTTAGAACCTCTGTTCTATACTGTTTATTTAAGAAGGCCTAAGAGTTTCCTTCTTGTTTCACCGCCACAACTTACATACATACATCTTCAAACGACTAATGCTGGAGGGGTTCTATCTTGTTTCACTGTCTGTCTAACTACTCATGTTTATTTATTTACTCTAACTTGTTGGAAGTACATACACACGTATTCTTATATACATACATACATACATAGGTATGTAACTGTTAGGTTGGTTGTTTATTTCATTTATCTCTCCTTTTCGAAATGTATATTTGTTCGTTACACTAGGTGCCATGTCAACAAATGAAAACAACGAAAACACACAAAAAAGCCAAGCTTTGTAATTTCATAGATAAACTTTGCGCTTCAGTAGTGTAAACTACAGATACATAAATGCAGTAGAGGCCGTAGTACCACACAGCAAAATGTATTGACTAAAACTCAATTGTGCGTAAGATCTTTATGACCATTTTGAAATTTAGAAAATAAACCTAAAAAACTAAATTTTTCTATTATAACTTTTAAGGTTTTAGTTTTTTCTTTGGTCTAAGGTAAAATTTTATGTTTTTTATTTAACTTTAATGGTTTTGTTGTAAAATATTTATTTACCTTAATTTTTGTGGTTAATTAAAGTTTTCAGATGTAAGTTTGTGATGTGTGTTTATCTCTGTAAAAAAAGGGTGTGTATTTTCCAAGTTTTGAGGTGTATTTAGTTTGAAATACTCTATAAATATTTTGAAAAATTTATGGTTGAACTTTTAAGAGCCATTAAATTAATTATCAGAGTAAACTCATATAAAGGTTTTGTGTCAGAACCGTATTTTGAAGTGGGATGATTTATTTGTTATTTGTTTTTATTAATATGTTTGACATTTAAGATGGCGTTACTAAAATATTTCTTCTTAGGCTGAAACAAGCGGCAAATATCAAGCAGACAAATTTAAAATGGTTTTGACAAAGTTTATATACTATTCTACCTTAATGGATATGATTTGTTATTTAATATTGAATTAATTAAATATTTAACCTGTTTTATGTATTGGGTTTATGGTTCAGTATGGCTAAGTTTCAATACCAGCCTGATATACCGAAAGACGAACATGATCTGAAACGATCTGGAATTAGAATAGAACTAGAACAGAATTAGAACAGAACAAGAACAGAACTAGAACAGAACTAGACCAGAACTAGAACAGAACTAAAACAGAACTAGAACAGAACTAGAACAGAACTAGAACAGAACTAGAACAGAACTAGAACAGAACTAGAACAGAACTAGAACAGAACTAGAACAGAACTAGAACAGAACTAGAACAGAACTAGATCAGAACTAGAACAGAACTAGAACATAACTAGAACATAACTAGAACATAACTAGAACATAACTAGAACAGAACTAGAACAGAACTAGAACAGAACTAGAACAGAACTAGAACAGAACTAGAACAGAACTAGAACAGAACTAGAACAGAACTAGAACAGAACTAGATCAGAACTAGAACAGAACTAGAACATAACTAGAACATAACTAGAACATAACTAGAACAGAACGAGAACAGAACTAGAACAGAACTAGAACAGAACTAGAACAGAACTAGAACAGAACTAGAACAGAACTAGAACAGAACTAGAACAGAACTAGAACAGAACTAGAACAGAACTAGAACAGAACTAGAACAGAACTAGAACAGAACTAGAACAGAACTAGAACAGAACTAAAACAGAACTAGAACAGAACTAGAACAGAACTAGAACAGAACTAGAACAGAACTAGAACAGAACTAGAATAGAACTAGAACAGAACTAGAACAGAATTAGAACAGAACAAAAACAGAACTAGAACAGAACTAGAACAGAACTAGAACAGAACTAGAACAGAACTAGAACAGAACTAGAACAGAACTAGAACAGAACTAGAACAGAACTTGAACAGAACTGGAACAGAACTAGAACAGAACTAGTACAGAACTAGAACAGAACTAGAACAGAACTAGAACAGAACTAGAACAGAACTAGAACAGAACTAGATCAGAACTAGAACAGAACTAGAACAGAACTAGATCAGAACTAGAACAGAACTAGAACATAACTAGAACATAACTAGAACATAACTAGAACAGAACTAGAACAGAACTAGAACAGAACTAGAACAGAACTAGAACAGAACTAGATCAGAACTAGAACATAACTAGAACATAACTAGAACATAACTAGAACATAACTAGAACAGAACGAGAACAGAACTAGAACAGAACTAGAACAGAACTAGAACAGAACTAGAACAGAACTAGAACAGAACTAGAACATAACTAGAACATAACTAGAACATAACTAGAACAGAACGAGAACAGAACTAGAACAGAACTAGAACAGAACTAGAACAGAACTAGAACAGAACTAGAACAGAACTAGAACAGAACTAGAACAGAACTAGAACAGAACTAGAACAGAACTAGATCAGAACTAGAACAGAACTAGAACATAACTAGAACATAACTAGAACATAACTAGAACATAACTAGAACAGAACTAGAACAGAACTAGAACAGAACTAGAACAGAACTAGAACAGAACTAGAACAGAACTAGAACAGAACTAGATCAGAACTAGAACAGAACTAGAACATAACTAGAACATAACTAGAACATAACTAGAACAGCACGAGAACAGAACTAGAACAGAACTAGAACAGAACTAGAACAGAACTAGAACAGAACTAGAACAGAACTAGAACAGAACTAGAACAGAACTAGAACAGAACTAGAACAGAACTAGAACAGAACTAGAACAGAACTAGAACAGAACTAGAACAGAACTAGAACAGAACTAGAACAGAACTAGAACAGAACTAGAACAGAACTAAAACAGAACTAGAACAGAACTAGAACAGAACTAGAACAGAACTAGAACAGAACTAGAACAGAACTAGAACAGAACTAGAATAGAACTAGAACAGAACTAGAACAGAATTAGAACAGAACAAAAACAGAACTAGAACAGAACTAGAACAGAACTAGAACAGAACTAGAACAGAACTAGAACAGAACTAGAACAGAACTAGAACAGAACTAGAACAGAACTAGAACAGAACTAGAACAGAACTAGAACAGAACTAGAACAGAACTAGAACAGAACTAGAACAGAACTAGAACAGAACTAGAACAGAACTTGAACAGAACTGGAACAGAACTAGAACAGAACTAGTACAGAACTAGAACAGAACTAGAACAGAACTAGAACAGAACTAGAACAGAACTAGAACAGAACTAGAACAGAACTAGAACAGAACTAGAACAGAACTAGAACAGAACTAGAACAGAACTAGAACAGAACTAGAACAGAACTAGAACAGAACTAGAACAGAACTAGAACAGAACTAGAACAGAACTAGAACAGAACTAGAACAGAACTAGAACAGAACTAGAACAGAACTAGAACAGAACTAGAACAGAACTAGAACAGAACTAGAACAGAACTAGAACAGAACTGGAACAGAACTAGAACAGAACTAGAACAGAAGTAGAACAGAACTAGAACAGAACTAGAACAGAACTAGAACAGAACTGGAACAGAACTAGAACAGAACTAGAACAGAACTAGAACAGAACTAGAACAGATCTAGAACAGAACTAGAACAGAACTAGAACAGAACTAGAACAGAACTAGAACAGAACTAGAACAGAACTAGAACAGAACTAGAACAGAACTAGAACAGAACTAGAACAGACTAGAACAGAACTAGAACAGAACTAGAACAGAACTGGAACAGAACTAGAACTGAACTAGAACTGAACTAGAACTGAACTAGAACAGAACTAGAACAGAACTAGAACAGAACTAGAACAGAACTAGAACAGAACTAGAACAGAATTAGAACAGAACTAGAACAGAACTAGAACAGAACTAGACCAGAACTAGACCAGAACTAGGACAGAACTAGAACAGAACTAGAACAAACTAGAACAGAACTAGAACAGAACTAGAACAGAACTAGAACAGAACTAGAACAGAACTAGAACAGAACTAGAACAGAACTAGAACAGAACTAGAACAGAACTAGAACAGAACTAGAACAGAACTAGAACAGAACTAGAACAGAACTAGAACAGAACTAGAACAGAACTAGAACAGAACTAGAACAGAACTAGAACAGAACTAGAACAGAACTAGAACAGAACTAGAACAGAACTAGAACAGAACTAGAACAGAACTATAACAGAACTGAACAGAACTAGAAGAGAACTAGAACAGAACTAGAACAGAACTAGAACAGAACTAGAACAGAACTAGAACAAAGAACTAGAACAGAACTAGAACAGAACTAGAACAGAACTCGAACAGAACTAGAACAGAACTAGAACAGAACTAGAACAGAACTAGAAGAACGAACAGAACTAGAACATAACTAACGAACTAGAACAGAACTAGAACAGAACTAGAACAGAACTAGAACAGAACTAGAACAGAACTAGAACGAACTAGAACAGAACTAGAAACAGAACTAGAACAGAAATAGAACAGAACTAGAACAGAACTGGAAAGAACTAGAAGAACTAGACAGAACTAGAACAGAACTAGAACAGAACTAGAACAGAACTAGAAACAGAACTAGAACAGAACTAGAACAGAACTAGAACAGAACTAGAACAGAACTAGAACAGAACTAGAACTAGAACAGAACTAGAACAGAACTAGAACAGAACTAGAACAGAACTAGAACAGAACTAAACGAACAGACTAGAACAGAACTAGAACAGAACTAGAACAGAACTAGAACAGAACTAGAACAGAACTAGAACAGAACTAGAACAGAACTAGACAGAACTAGAACAGAACTTGATCAGAACTATAACTGATGTTATATCTGTATAAAACCAAATACTTTACTTTGACTGACACATTTAAAACTTGTTAGTTAAGTTTAACTTTAAAATGTCACAATTTGTAATTATGTGATTGATAAATTTACTGATTAGTCAGCAATATCCCTTTCCAATTACTTTTCGTTTGCTGAAACAACATCATTATAAAATCTGTCAATTTTCCACTTTTAATCATGTGATGGATAGTTAAATCAAATAAATTAATTTTTAGCAAAAAAAATACAACTTATTTAATTGCTTTTTTTGTAATTTGAAATATTTCTGATATTTACACAGATTTTTAATTAACTTGTAAATTAAACAATTTTAATACCTAATGGAATAAATAACACAATACATATTTGTAAAATAAATATTTATTTAATTTTTAAATTATATTTTTTGTACTTTTAAATTTTTTTCTGCTCATTACAGTCTCAATGACACTTAACACTTCCGCTAATTAAACATAAACTTATTAAATATTTAATAAAAAAATTATATATATATTTTTTTTTAAATATTTGTTTGTACAAATGATCTCAGTGCAATACCTTTTTTAAACAAATTATTAAATATTAAAATAATAAACAACAACCTTTTAAAGAATATCTAGATACAGCTGGCGCTGACTGACTGATTTTATGAGTCTAGAGTTGCAAATAAAGTATTGAATGGTGATGTTTGTATTAAGTTTTTAAACTTGAACAAATAATTAAAATTGTGAATAATTAAATTATGTTAAACAAATTTTGTTTTTTTAATTCCGTCTTTCCCTTTCCTTTTTTGTATACAAATTATGGGCTGTTATCGCCTTTAGAGTTTACTGTCATTTTGTATATGATTTAAAAAAAAAAAGTTGAAGTAACATTTTGACATTTGTCAGCTGTCAAAAATAACTGTTATATTTAGAGTATTATTGTGTTAAGTACAATTTATGAAATTTATTTATGTTTTTCAAAGAACATAAATTTAACATTCACATTTATTTTATTTATTCAATAGTTATTTGCTCTTAAGCAGCTGTTTTGTTGTGCTATTTACTACTTTTGTTTTATTTTTAGATAAAAACTCAAATTGTAAGTGATACTATAAATATAATTTTCAACAAATTGTTTTTTTTTAGAAATAAATGAAAAAGTAAATTTTTCCTCTTAATGTCCTGTGGGCATTAAAACAATATTTGTTATATTTCATAAAAACTGACAGATGTCTGTCATAATGTGGGTTTCGAAATTTTTTTGCAAAAAGCTTTTATTTATAAAATATTTCCAGTTAATGTTTGTAAACATATTTCCTTTTTTTTGGGTGGGTCTTTTTTCTTTTTTGCAAAACAAATTGTAATTAAAATTTATTTTCTTTAAAATGTGTAAAGAAAGTTTCATAGTATGTTCCCATTTAAGGAAAAATTTTTCAATATTTTGATTTACTTGGAATTTTAATTTATTTACATAAACAAGCTTTAGTTATTTGCTCTGAGAAAAATCAGGTTAAACCATATAAATATTTGCTAAAAATTGTGGTTATATAGTTTTCTTAAATTTTGTTTTAAGTGTGAACACAGTTTTATTTTAATGGAAAATAAAAATAAATCTGACATTTAAATTAAATTATTATGATTTATGTTAAAAGTAATTTGTGTAGCCAATAGTAAATGTGAGATGTTTTGTAAATATTTTAATAAAAAAATTTATTTTTTTATTTATTTTTAAAAATTTTTACTAAAATTAAATTTTTATTTATTTTAATTTCAGGTGAGCAAATTGGTCAATATGTAAATGGTAAATACACTTTTTTTAAAATTTATAAATAAGGTATAAACAAATTATTTAAACATGTCTATTTAGTAAATCTATTTTAATAGTGCTTTACACTATTTATTTGTAAATATTTCGGTCGGGAGGTTATTGTGGCAGAATTAAACTCCGAAATCTTAGGTTAATCAGGTCTCCATTGGTTCTTATAGTTTACAAGGGAATTAAAAAGGCAGGACAGCTTGAAAACTACGTCCTAAAGGCAAATCTATTTAATTGTTAAAGCATATTCGCTGCTGATCGTTGTATCTGTTTATAGGTAATCCTGGACATGATCTACTGATGCACATTCACATATACATAGATGTCCACTTACAGCTTGCTCTGCTCATTAATGATTGCGCTGTTATTGGGTTCAATAGAATTCAGTACTCATTATAGTTATTGGTTTCTTAAGATCGTTTTTGAAACTTATCATCGGAGTATATTATAATAACTAACTTCTACACTAATCTGACTCTCACTTTTCAAAGTTTAAAAAACAAAGAAAACAAGTAAGAGTGTTATATTCGGTTGTGCCGAATCTTATATACCCACCAGCAAATCATTGCTGAAAATGGATATAGACCGATCCTCGTCAAATTTTCTAGAACGATTTTGGTTTAAAAAAAATCTTGTTTATGTTTAATTTCATCGCTCGCATTTGTAGGCTAGTAATGAGCGTTAAAGTCATTTTCTGAATGGCACCATATATGGGGGGTAGGGTCTGAATTACTGACCGATCCTCATAGAATTTAGTAAAGAAATTTTGGCTCACACAAAACTTATTCATGTAGAATTTTATCGCTATACTCGCATGATGCGTTAAGGTAATTTTCTGAAGAGGACCTTATATGAGGGGTAGGGTCAATTATCGATCGATAATTTAACAAAGATATTAAGGTTCCTATAAAATATGTTCATGTCGAATTTCATCGCTTTATATGCTTCTTTTAGATAGTTATGAGCGTTAAAGTCAATTATGGACTGATCGTTATAAAATTTTACAAAGTGATTTAGGTTCCTATCATCGCTATAGATGCTTCTTTTAGACAGTTATGATCGTTAAAGTCATTTTCTGAAGGGGACCTTATTTTGGTGGGTGGACCGATCCTTATAAAATTTTACAAAGATATTGAGGTTCCTATAAAATATGTTCATGTCGAATTTACTCGCTATAGATGCTTCTTTTAGACAGGAAGTAATTTTTTTCACCGCTATAGATGCTTCTTTTGCCATTTATGAGCCATAAAGTCATCTTCTGAAGGGGGCCTTATATGGGGGCTAGTCGAAATCATGGACCGATATTGCACATTTTCAATACCAAACAAACTGCATCAACTAAAAGTATCTACATCCATTTGGACTCTATCATGTTTTCAACAGACGGACGGACATGGCTAGATCGTCTTAGAATTTAATAAGGGTCCAGAATATATACTTTTATGGGACTTAGATGAATATTTCAATGTGTTACAAACGGAATAAAAAAAATAGTATACCCCCCATCTTTTTGATGGTGGGTATAAAAAGGATTTTCAATCCAAATAGTATACTAGTTAATTAATAACATAATTAAAACAACCTTTAAACCTACAAACGAAAATCTTATAGACCCGAGTATATGTGATAATTATGCATAAATTATACAATTTATTTTTTCCATATAACCTTTATTTTTTTAATTACAAATATTTTCTTTGAAAATTTCTCTTAATTTGTTAAATATTTTGTCAAAGAACATGTCGTCGTCATTCAGTCAAGGATAAGAATAAGGAAAATATAAAACAAACTAATCAAAAAAAACTGTTTAAGAAAATGTCAGCAAAGAAAATTGTGAAAATTATTTTAAATGTGACAATATTGTAAGAAAATGTAAGATGCACTTTGCTCCCGCAAAAAAAAAAAAAAAACAAAAACAATGGGATGTCATGCTCTTCTACACCCATTTAAATTTGTTCACTCACACATGCTCTACGACATGCACTTGACAAATAATGAAAATGACAACAACAACGACTTTGGAAAAGTTCCTGTAGTTCATGGTGACTGTCTGGAGGAGGAAGTTAATTGATCTTCCACTTGTTACAAACGGACTTTTGTAATAGATTGATTCTACACTAGATTACTTATATAACTTCCTGCCTCATTAGTTAGCTCCATTAGTGACTCAGTCAGAGAACTAATTTTTTACTCTCTGCCTTTCTCTGCTCTAAAGTGATGAATAATTTCTCTATCTAGATTACTACTGACTTTTTGTTAGTTTACTTAGGAACACTAAAGTGGTGATTATTTACCCACTGCCTTATGACATAGATTCGAGCATAGGAGCGATACAACAACTCCTTGAAAACTGCTTGGTGCAAAATCAAATCAACTGCATGTGTGTGAATGACGAATGAAGCAAATTGTTTAAAATGAAATACATAATAATAAGCAACAACGACTTTAAAAAAGCAAAATGAGACATCGCTTAGAGTTGTATCACATCTTGGATCTTTAAACATTCACATGGTAACAAATAGCAATGACAGCAACAATAATAACAGTAAATAAAAAAACAAACATTATATTGCTCTTCTTCATCAGTTTTTTTTCTAACACTTCTAATATTTATTTTTTCTTTCTAGTATTTTTTATTATTCTTATTTCCTTCTTATTATTCTTATTCTTCAAGGCAAGATGCCTTGATTATCACAACATCATCTTTATTTCCTTTTTTGTCGTGTTCGTGTTTTTTACCTGTGTATTAGGAGATGTGTTTATTTTTGACTATAGCTAAACAGTTGTGATACAGTGGGCAGGTTTTAGAAATAAAATTATCTAAAAAAAGTGAATAATAATATCAAAAATGTCACTCTCTCTTTAAACAAAATTTCGCTTTTTTATATTTTTTATAGATTTATAAACATTTTACGAAATTTTCTGTTTATAGAGAAAATATTCGAAATTTTCTTTTTTATAAATTTTCTCTTCTATGAAGATTTTTCAAAATTTTATCTTTTATAGAAAATTTTCGAAGTTTTTTCTTTTATGGAAAATTTTAAACATTTTTTCTTTTGTAGGAAATTTTCGAAATTTTTCTTTATACATTTTCTCTTTTATAGCAAATTTTCTCTTTTATAGAAAATTTTCCAAATTTTATCTTTTATAGAAAATTCTCGAAATTTTATCTTTTATAGAAATTTCTCGAAGTTTTATCTTTTATAGAAAATTTTCGAAATTTTATCTTTATATGTACATTTTCTCTTTTGTAGGAAATTTTCATTTTTTATATTAAATTCTCGAAATTTGATCTTTTATAGAAAATTATCGAAATTGTATCTTTTACAGAAAATTCTCGAAATTTTATCTTTTATAGAAAATTTTCGAAATTTTATCTTTTATAGAAAATTTTCGAAATTTTTTCTTTTATAGAATATTTTCGAAATTGTAGCTTTTATAGAGAAAAAAAGAAGGGGGGCTCCAAGCCCCCCAAATAAAAGTCCGTCCTCTTCCTCCAAAATGTTCAGGTCAATATTAAGGTAATATGTGCAAAATTTGAAGAATCTAGTTTTATTAGTTTCCCAGATAAACGAATTTGTGTATTTAATTAATATGGGAGGTGCCGCTCCCCTCATTAATTTCTATGGGAGGTGCCACCCCCCCTAATGCTAGTCCGCACACTTTTTGTCCTAAACGATCATATTGCCACTAAAGTGCTCCGACAAAATTTGAGGACTCTAACTGTTATATTATCTCAAATATACGGATTTAATATTTTCTTAATATGGGCGTGGTTCCTCGCTCCAGATATACAGGAATACGCTGTGAAAATTTCAAGAGCGGTTCAGCCGTTTAGTAGTCTATAACGTTCAAACATACAAACAAACACACATTCATTTTTATATATATAGATTTTCGAAATTTTATCTTTTATAGAAAATTTTCTAAATTTTGTCTTTTTATAGAAAATTTTCGAAATTTTGTCTTTTTTATAGAAAATTTTCGAAATTTTATCTTTTTTATAGAAAATTTTCGAAATTTTGTCTTTTTTATAGAAAATTTTCGAAATTTTGTCTTTTTTATAGAAAATTTTTGAAATTTTGTCTTTTTTATAGAAAATTTTCGAAATTTTGTCTTTTTTATAGAAAATTTTCGAAATTTTGTCTTTTTTATAAAAAATTTTCGAAATTTTGTCTTTTTTATAGAAAATTTTCGAAATTTTGTCTTTTTTATAGAAAATTTTCGAAATTTTGTCTTTTTTATAGAAAATTTTCGAAATTTTGTCTTTTTTATAGAAAATTTTCGAAATTTTGTCTTTTTATAGAAAATTTTTGAAATTTTGTCTTTTTATAGAAAATTTTTGAAATTTTGTCTTTTTATAGAAAATTTTTGAAATTTTGTCTTTTTATAGAAAATTTTCGAAATTTTGTCTTTTTATAGAAAATTTTCGAAATTTTGTCTTTTTATAGAAAATTTTCGAAATTTTGTCTATTTATAGAAAATGTTCAAAATTTTATCGTTTATAGAAAATTCTGAGAAATTTTTCTTTTATAGAAAATTCTCGACATTTTCTTTTTTTTTTGGAAAATTCTCGACATTTTCTTTTTTATAGAAAATTTTTAGAAAATTTCTCGCTTTATAGAAACATTTCTCTTTTGTTATAAAATATATAAAAATTTTCTATTTTCAGTAGAAATTTTCAATATTTATTAAATAAATTTTAAAATTTTCCCTTTTTATAAATTTTTCTCTATTTATAGATTTTTTCCTAATTTTCACTATTTTTACCATTTCATATTTTCTTTAAAAAAAAATTGAAATTTTGTCTTTTTATAAAACTTTTCTCTATTTAAAAAAAATAGAAAATTTAGAAAAATTTTCACTTTTTATGGAAAGTTTTATTTTTAGAATTTGTTTTCTTTTTATAAAAAATTTTTAAAGAACATTTTTAATATTTTTCTCTCGTTTTATAGACAATTTTTTAAAATTCTCTCTTTTTGTAGAAAATTTCTCTTTTTTATTGAAAATGGAAAATTTCATCCAAATTTTCTGTTTATGGACTTTTTTTTTTCAAATTTTCTCCTTCTATAGAGACAATTATAAATTTTCACTTTATAAAAAGATTTCACTCTTTATATAAAAGATTTAAAATATATCTATTTCTTTAAAGAAAATTTCAAAAAATTGTCTCTCTTTAATAAATTTTCAAAAATATTTCTTTTTATAGAACATTTATAAAAATTTTATTTTTATAGAAAATTAAAAAAATCTCTCTTTATAGAACATTTTTAAAAAGATCTCTCTTTAATTTCCATCTTTATAGAAAACTTGTATAAAATTTCGGTCTTTATTGAAAATCAAAATTCCCAGTTTTTAGACGATTTTCGAAATTCTAAAATTTTTCTACTAAATTTAAACGTAAATTTCACACTAAATATAACATATGATAAGAAATTTTTTGAGTAATAGAACCATTCAATTATTCTCTGCCACATGCCAGAAAAAAAAGATACCTATCTATTTGTTATTTCAAGCAGTTTTATTTATTTTCTCTATAAAAAAAAGAAAAATGCGAAAATAAAAACTGTTGGTAAATAAAACGCATCTCACAACATGAAGTATAACGAATGCTTTCTTTCACTACTGTGAACTTATTTTCAAGTGCAAATTTACTTTAAAATAGTAAAATAATGTTGTGAAAAGAGTTTCTAGAATCGGTTTATTTTTCTTTACTCTACTTAAATATATTTACCATGAGTTACTAGTAGTTTAGTTTATTGTTGGTTTTGCTCTAAGAAACCACATCTCACACAACTGAAGCATGACACATTATTCTGTTAGATAAAGGAAAAAATAAAAAAACTATAGAGGGGTACGTTAGTATAAAAACTTGAATTATTATCCGAAAAATGCCTGGCAGCTTTACACAAACAATGATGCAAGGAATAATAGTGTAAAGAAAAAACTATTTTACTTGTTGTCTTTAGAAACTAAAGAAAAACGCCAGAAAATAGACATGGAGGAAACAGAAAGTTTTTAATACAGCACCGTGATGCTGATCGTCATCATCATCATCTTTTGATGATTCATTCAAGACACTAGGAGGTCGTTACTTAAGGGACTTCTTTGTCTCTTCATTTTCCTATTTGTTTTTTTTTGTTCATTCTTTCTAGTTTAGACACTTTTAATCTTTAAACAGCTGACTTTTTCCTCTTTCCTTCAAATAGACTCATGGATGCCTGTTTTGTTGGTTTTTTTTTTCTTTTACTTCAACACTTAATTTATTTTTCTATATGTCACCACCAACTATGTTGCCACAGTATCTTGATTGTGTGTCTTGCTTTTAATTTTTTTTGCTGCTTTCAACATACAGCTGCATTACTTTTGAGAAATATACACATTGCATGCACTGTCTGGCTAAATTTTGCTAGTCTATGCAAAATAGTTCGTGGTGTTTACCCAGCAGTTTTGAAATGAGTCAATGTTTCCCAGTAAGAGAGATTTTTTTTTGGAGTTTGTAATATTAATTAAAATTTTTTGGGACGACCACCCCGAATTGCAGGGTTTTTACTGCACTTCCATGTCTATGTATGCATTTTTGTGTGCTTTTGTTGCAGTTTGTTTGGTTTTTGCATGCAACGTAGTGTGTCAGGGAATAACATGTGACTAAGTCGCGTGTTGACACTGCAAATAATTTAAATAAACATACACACACTTTGGGGTACATGCAGACCCATTCATATTTTTTTTGTACATTTTTTTTCTGCAGAAATGGGCAATCGTTTCAGAAAAAAGAAACAAACTTCAGTAAATTCATGGAAATCAATCGGACGTCCTCTTATTAATTACATCGAGTTCTATAGACCAAAAATTATGTTACGTTTTCTAGTCAGAAATTTACTACGAGATTTGTTCACTACCATATTTAAAGAGAATTACATTTCAAGTTATATAAAGATAATGATCTAAAGTTCTTCTCCTTCACTCGATCAGATGACGCTTTGTAGGACATGAATGCATTCGATCAAATGAAATTTCCAAAGAATGCGCAAATAACAGATCGAGTTGGACGAAAAAGTTTCCCAGGCGGACAAATTTTTTGCCCAGAGACCAAAGTATACTTTATAAAGGATCGAGAAGTACTGAAGCCAAATCTAATCTCACATTTTTCCATCACATTTGGGATTCGAGATTTCGTGTCTCGAAGTTTGAAAAATGTAATTTTTGCCCATTTTTAAGACGTTATAACGGCTGCAAGACAAAAACTTAACAGATGTCATATCTTCTTTCTCCTTCTTATTCTAGCATAAATATACTGAAAACTACGATTTTCCAAGCTTTATGTCAGATTTTAAGCCTTTATTTTAAAGTCGACAGAATGCACTTTCATACATTTTATAAATAAAGTTGTTTTGGCGCTGTTGAAACATCTCGAAAAGGGCCAATATTGGCGGTTTTTTTAAAATTTCTGGACGTGATATCTCAAATCCCAGATGTGTTGGAGAAAATGTAAGGTTACATTCGGATTCAGCTCGATTCAATCCTTTTGAGAAGTATAGCTTGGTCTCAGTCTATCGACAAAAAACAACATTTCGGTTCTCCATTATTCGGCAAGTAGTGGAGAACCTGAGTTCTGTTTTTTCAGTATGTTATGGTCATTCAAATAAGACAGACGTGCTTTGAGGATACTGTGCGATTTGATCTATTTCATCATCTGGACTGTCAGAACAGTGTGTTACCAACGAATCTTAACAAATTTGTTAGAAGTACCTATTTGTTTTCTTGGGAACTCTAACACAGAAGGTTACATTTGATCCACCCATTTCGGGAATTTTTTGTACATTCAAAATAATAGGTTTTCTTTAGTTCCCCAAAATATACTTTAGTTTCAGCGACCAGCTTTTCATTTGACATTAATCTCTTGGCCTAAGACTTTTCATCAGTTTTTAAAAGCTAAAGTAATTACTGGTAGATCGGGTGACAGTAAAAATTGAAAATTTTTCGTAGGAATCTCGTAAGTACGTAGTTAAAGTAGAATTTATTTTCAATTCTTTTGGAAATCGGTAATTTTTTACTTCCAACAAATATGGATTTTGTTCAATAACCATGAATAATGTTTATCATCGATGGGACTGATTAAATTTCGTATGAATCGAAAATAAAAACTGTCGGCATGACCTTGTTTTACGTTAGTCAGTGTGATGGGACAATACTTATTTTAAATGCGATATAACATCGCCAATTAATCTTTCAAGTTGGGCTTTTGATTGGGAAGATTTTTTATGTCGTCAAATGTTTTCAGTCTTAAGCAACTCTCGTACTTTCCGATCGTTCAATTTTACTGAAATTTAAAAATTTCAAATTTCCGAGACGATTAAAAGTTCGATAATTAAGCAAAGTATAAAAATAATCCTACTGGCAAAATTGACGCACTAAAATGGGGCCCACATTAAGAACAGCTCTGCTCTAGCAAAAATTAACCACTTAAAAACATTGCGGCCATCAAGAATAAAGATTTATTTTATAGTTTATGCTCAAAACAACAAAACGAAATAACGAGTATAATAATAAAAATAACACAATTATTGTCAAATCAAATGATGAAAAAAATTGCTAATAAAAAAGATAAACAAAAATTAATGAAATTAAATGTAAAAAAAGAACGTATTGAAGGAATCAAGAAAAAAAATTCCCGTAAATGAATAAAAATTCTGCTGATGTCATGACTTCTGGACAATAGTAGTGTAACGGTGTGGATTGTGTATCTGTGTATCTGTGTTTTCATGACGATGATGATGATGAGATTTTTTTCTCTTCAGATTATTTCTTACGAACTCCTCGTGTGTGTTAATTTTATGTTATTACTGCTTCGGTAATGTAATGAAACGTTACGTAGTAGGACCCAGTAGATGAAAGAGACTTAGCTGAATAGGTAGTATACCCTAGATTATGGATAGAGATTATGGAAGGTACACAAATATAGGTGTAAATGAACTACACTGTAGATTACTTGGAGACAATAAAGTGACAATTGATTACCTGGTAGTTTACCTGGGACATATAAAGTAAGAAGTGACTACCATTAATGTTACAAAGTGGAATTGCGGCAAATAATTTTAAATTCTAGACAATCTAGTATTGGCATATTTAGGAAAAAAAGTGTTTAAGTTATCCTTATTGAACTGCAGGGATTAGTTTGCAGCAGCTAGTAGTAATTTGTTAGTTTTGCTGTTTGTCGCTGTTGCAGTTTATAATTTTTTTCTTGAACTGTTAAGAGCATTCACCTTATAATTGTTGCAATAAATGACGAAAATAAGTTGACTATATGATTTTTTTTCTTTTGTTGATAGTTTATGTGTTTGTGTCATTTGGCTTTGAGTGATTTTTTTTTAGCTGGGATTTTTTCACCATTTGTGTTTATATTTTTTAATTGATTTTTAGCGTGAATCATTGTATTATAAAGATAATAACAACAATAATACAATTTATTTCATTTATACTCATTCATATTTGTTTTTGTTTTTTTTGTTATTTTTTTATTGTTTATTTATCTTTTTCCTAAAGCATGAAACCATACAAGAAAAATATTTATAAAATCAACAATAAATACTATTTTTACAAATTGATTATTTTTTTGCTTTAAGCTTTTGCACTTTAGCTTTGTGTGTGTCTGTTTTTTTGCTTTAATTGTTTGCTGTTGTTTTAGTAATTGTTCTTATTTTTTTTTTGTTATTATTTTTTTATGTTTGGTTGATGCTGAAGTTTTTATTAATTTTTTAATTGCTTGGTTTATTTTATTTTCTTTTAGTTTATGAGTTTTTCATTTTTACTATTTCATTATTCTGACATCCATAGATTTCAATATAGAGTTGTCTGTAATTGTAACTTTTTCTAAGAATATAAAAAAAAAAAAAAATCCAAAAATGTCAAAAGTGTAATTGTTCGATAAATGACAGATTATTGATGTGTTAAAATTGATACTGTAATGTAAAGAAAATAAAGTTTGATAATGGTTTTACTTTGGTGGAAATATAAGGTAGTTGTTACTTGTCAAAATTTTCCAATTGGTATAGGTTGGTTGGTTAACGTGGTAGTTCAAGAGCCTTCGTTTTGAATGGACCCCACTCCACTCGTCAGATTATTATACAGTGTTAGATCTAGCCTGTAGCAGTGAGAAATCTCAGGATGTCATTAAGCTTGAACCCAGATATCTCATTAAGGTTAGATATGAAGTAGCTGCCAAGAAAGCGTTTTCTCTTAACAGCTACAGTAGAGCTTTCGCAGAGAAGATGGAAGACCGTATCTTCCTTTACTCTGCAATAGTGTTCATTGAAAGGGAGCCCAAGCCGACTTGCATGTTTGCCCAGCACCTAGTGTCCTGTTATTACAGCTATCAACTTCGACATATCCCGTCTACTTCGGTTTATAAGGTGTCTAGTGCGTTTTTCATTGAAAGAGGGCCACAATAACTTGCCCTTTACATGTGTCCAAATTATTCCACGTACTTTCAGCCTTCTCCAAAAAGAATCTGTAGATACTACTCTTGATAAAACCTAACGGAGTTGCTACTGAAACGGCGTTGGAGATATCAAGAACAGATCCCATTCTGGCGAGATCATCTGCCATAATAGTCCCTAAGCGCAGGGACCCAAAAAAAGGGTAATGTCAGACAAGCGACCCAGCCTTGACAGATCATTCTTGCATTGTCTGACTAATAAGGAAGTGGTAGAAGGAATTTAGAGAGAGAAGTGCCGTTTGACTATTGACAAAAATTCCTATGTTGCCCCGAATATTGAGATAATGTAGTACCCTACAAGCTGACGTTATCGTTACCCCAGCTTCTTCGCAGAAGACACCAGAACCGACAGGTTACACCTACACCACTCACTCCCGGAAGGAACTCTGATTTTGAAAACGCTATCAAAGTCGGTGTGTGGGGTAATATAGTCGGATGATTGGTTCAAGATTTGAGGATATACCTAAAAAAAAAAAACTTAGCGTGTCCATATGTTCTTGATATCCAACTTGCGGATGAGTTGAGCCTTGCTGCGCTGCAAGCTTATATGGCCATTATGTGCAGATCTATAGGTAGGATGTGCAATATAGTTTTCAGAGCTTCTGAAGGACTAGTTCTTAGAGCACCTGTTATCCCAATGCATGCTGGTTTCTGAACTTTGTATAGATGAACTACAACAAACTTCTTTTTTCTTTTTAGCTTTATAGTCGATATTTCCTTTGAATAAAGAAAACTAAATTGAGCAGTTTAAAAATTTAAATCCTAAAAAATGCTAATACATCTGATAAACGATCGCAGTTTTTTCTGATACTTCTTCATTAGAATTTTAACTCATTATTTTAATGACATTCGCTGCTAGTACTTAACAATCTCGCTAACAAATAACTACTTAAATAAGTACTTACATATAAGGGGTTAAAAAGTTGTTTTTTAAAACAAAAACATTTCTCACGCATAATACGAACCTTGTTCGTTAATTCGCTTTCCTATGCACAACACCATTGCTTAGTTATGGTATATGCGTCCAATAATGGGTTTCATGCAGAAAAACTGTTTTAATTCTGTGGGTGTGCGAAACTGTTGCTAGCGCGCGATTTTATAAAATGTGCAAATAAAACCGCAGAAGCGATTTTATGACGTTAAAGGACAAGAACTTTTGCATAGTAATAAGTTTAGTGTGGAAGGAAAGACGGAGGTATTACATATATGAATGCCACGCCTTTTTCCGCCTATTTGTTTTTGTCATGTTAAACTTTACGTTAATCTGACTATTGAAGTTTGTTAGTGTTGTTATATTAAAGCAATACAGTTTAGAAGGCTACTTTTTGGAGAATTCCTTTTTGATTATTTTTTGCAAATTCGACAGAAATATTAACTAAATTTCCAAAGAACTGATTCATAATGAAAAATTTCCGAAAATCATTTTATATTTACAATGGTGGGTAAATAACATTTTACATCGACGAATATAATATATTATGAAAAATTTTTAACTTGATTTCTGAGCCAATGACTTCATCTCAATGTTAGCAAATATAAGAAGAAGATAAGAAGATTTAATGCTTTAAATCCTCAAACTATGGGAAAAGATAAAGACAACAAATCTGTAATTTGTTGCAATAATAAACATAAATTATGATAACTATATTGCAGTAATTCATGCATGATGCATCATGTAATGGATTTAATGGAAAATTATTGCTTTTTTCATTTAGTATTGAAAAAGCTTGCCAAGAAGCAAACAGGAAGTATTAAAAATTACAGAAAATTGTATTAAAAAAAGAAAGAAAAGTTGTAGTAGTAGCAAAAAGAAAATAAGTTTCAATATCACAAGATTACAACAGATGACAAGATAGACAATAAGACGAAGAAATGAAAGAAAAAACTATCTATCAACAATGAGACAAAAATAATTACTTTAAATGATTTTCTTGTTTGAAATGCTGCTGATCAATCGTTTCGTATTCAATGAATGAATGAACGATTAATGTGTATTTTGAAAATAGCAAATAAAAGAAATGTGAAAAGAAAGAAACAAGAAATATACATCAAGAATGCAGTTTCTTCAGTAAAATTAACTGTCAACAGATAACTTTGTACGTAACAAAATGTCGTTTCTTTATCCCCTTCTCTTTGCAAGTTAAGTTCTCTATGTCGATTTTTTTCGATTTTTCTGGCTGCTAAAATGAAAACATAAAAAAGATACAAAAAAAGAAGAATTGTGTCACATACATAGTAAGTAACAAAGCCAACTGCAGCACAAAAAGTGAACGTAACTTTTATTTAAACTGCAAAGTGTTGCCAGGTTGTAAGAATTTTTAACATTTTGCAAGGCAAAAGTGTTAAAGGATTTTTTACTTATTCTTTTAAAAACTAGACAAATCTATAGATCTTTAAAAAATTATTGTATTTTTAGTAAATTTTAGGGTATATTTTTATCTTTCCTAAATGTGGCAACCCCTTTTAATTTTAAGTTTCACATTTAGTCTGTCTCTTAAATACAATTTCATAGGAGATTGAGATGAGAAATGTTTATTTGAAATGACTAAGAAGCAAACATTCATACGTTTATGTAGGAATTTGGCACAGTGGTTCAAAACAGAGAAACAGATATGCGCTGGAGAGGAGCAGATATGCGATAGAGAAACAGATATGCGATAGAGAAACTGATATGCGATAGGGAAACTGATATGCGATAGAGAAACTGATATGCGATAGAGAAACAGATATGCGATAGAGAAACAGATATGCGATAGAGAAACAGATATGCGATAGAGAAACAGATATGCGATAGAGAAACAGATATGAGAGAGAGAAACAGATATGAGAGAGAGAAACAGATATGAGAGAGAGAAACAGATATGAGAGAGAAACAGATATGAGAGAGAGAAACAGATATAAATAGATATATAGATAGGTAGATAGATAGATAGATAGATAGATAGATAGATAGATAGATAGATAGATAGATAGATAGATAGATAGATAGATAGATAGATAAGATAGATAGATAGATAGATAGATAGATAGATAGATAGATAGATAGATAGATATAGATAGATAGATAGATAGATAGATAGATAGATAGATAGATAGATAGATAGATAGATAGATAGATAGATAGATAGATAGATAGATAGATAGATAGATAGATAGATAGATAGATAGATAGATAGATAGATAGATAGATAGATAGATAGATAGATAGATAGATAGATAGATAGATAGATAGATAGAGATAGATAGATAGATAGATAGATAGATAGATAGATAGATAGATAGATAGATAGATAGATAGATAGATAGATAGATAGATAGATAGATAGATAGATAGATAGATAGATAGATAGATAGATAGATAGATAGATAGATAGATAGATAGATAGATAGATAGATAGATAGTAGATAGATAGATAGATAGATAGATAGATAGATAGATAGAATAGATTAGATAGATAGATAGATAGATAGATAGATAGATAGATAGATAGATAGATAGATAGATAGATAGATAGATAGATAGATAGATAGATAGATAGATAGATAGATAGATAGATAGATAGATAGATAGATAGATAGATAGATAGATAGATAGATAGATAGATAGATAGATAGATAGATAGATAGATAGATAGATAGATAGATAGATAGATAGATAGATAGATAGATAGATAGATAGATAGATAGATAGATAGATAGATAGATGATATAGATAGATAGATAGATAGATAGATAGATAGATAGATAGATAGATAGATAGATAGATAGATAGATAGATAGATAGATAGATAGATAGATAGATAGATAGATAGATAGAGATAGATAGATAGATAGATAGATAGATAGATAGATAGTAGATAGATAGATATAGAATAGATAGATAGATAGATAGATAGATAGATAGATAGATAGATAGATAGATAGATAGATAGATAGATAGATAGATAGATAGATAGATAGATAGATAGATAGATAGATAGATAGATAGATAGATAGATAGACAGACAGATAGATAGACATATTCAAATCAATGCTATCAATCAAACTCGGTCCTTGCAACTAAAATTTTTCTCCTTGACCCCACTGCACCATATCGTTGCATACATATTGCATGCATGTACGAACATTGTTGCCAACTAGCCTTCATATTCCTTTTGTTGTTTTTTTGTTTCTTTACTACTGCTGCAATTGTTGCAAAAGGTTAACAATACTCAGCAGATACTTTTGGATATTCTTGTAGCTTTTCCAAACAACATCCAATTCTTTTTATGTTTATTGCCTTTTTTTGTTGTAAGGTTACTAAAAGACATGATAGAACGAACTAAAGAAAGAAAGGTATCGTTTTCCAATTTTATAGATGATGTTCAATTTTACACACATCCTCGAAATACAAAACAGAAAACTATATATTATATATGTATCTGCAAAAAAAAAAAAACGATAAAGGAGAAAGGAACAAAAACACTGAACAAACTAAAAAAGAAGGTTATTAGGTTGATTAGTTTTCTTTTGTTGCAGCAACAAAATTGAACGTATTGCAAATATACTAAGAGGGGAGACCGAAAATATACTGATGTCAAGGGTCATTGAATGGTACCAAACTAATCTAAGTGCAACAAGAAAAAGGTTATAAGTAAAATTCGATTTAAGTGGCAAAAAGAAAAAAATTGAATTGCATTCAAATATTTTTTGGTGGGGTAAAGTTTTTTTGTATTGCAGTTGAAAGTTTTTAACCTTTAGATTTTTTTTGCTTCTTTTTTTATCGAAAGCAATAAAATTGTAGATATGCTAGTTGGTTATTTAAGATATAGGAGAATTTAGAGGTTCTAAGGGTTATTCAATGATATGATCCTAAAAAAATTTAGAAAATTTGAAGTATATGTATGTATTCTTCGAGTACTTTTCACTAACCCACAAAATTTAATAATTTTGCTTTAAGTACTGACATTTTTAGATTTATTTTTTAATCCTTAACTGAATTATTATTGAAATGTTTTACATTGTTTGTCGTGTTATTCTATACATATTTAAAATATTTAAAATTTAATACTTAAATACCTTTAAAATAATGAAATTTATTTTGTTACTTTGTTTTTATTTATTTTAGATAAAAATGCACTTTTTATTGGATATTTTGTGTGTCTCCCAGCAATAATAATTCGAAAAACGAATACAAGGTAAGTGTTTGTTTTGTTTAAATAATTTAATTATGGATATTACAGGGTGTGATTTAAAAAAAAAAATAATTTGAAAGTCGTACTTTAAAAAAATTTTTGAGAATTTGTATAATGACCGTATATGAGACTTAAAATGTCAGAGTGAGGGATTCGGGTTCGATTCCCACTAAAGGCTTTGGTATGTGTCAGTTCAGCTACTCGATAATTTAAGTTTTTCTTCTTTTTAAATTTTTACTAAATTTAATATCAAATAGTCTCTGGAAACAAAACACTCACTATTATGTGTTTTTTTACATAGTATCTAAGTATGTATGTACATTGCTTGCTCTATAAATACACTAAATTTAGTTTTTTATTAGTCAATCAATTCCATAAAAATTTGTTAAATTTGTTCATCAATTTCACCAAAATAAAAAAAAAAAAAAAACACACGCTTCAGTGAGTGGCCTTTGATAACGAACATTTAAATGGATTTATTTTGTTCATTATTAAATTTAAAATAAAATTTTCAACGTAAAAGCGAAATGAGAAAAAAAAAATCACATAAATAGTCCAAGCCAAAAAATCAATATTGTTTGTAAATATGAACTGCAAAAACAAAAATTATTATTTTTCATAAATAAACAAAATTTTTGTTGTTGATTTTTTTTTTTCAACTTTGGTTTGTTTTTTGATTTGGGTTTTTCATGAACACATTTAAACGAATGTACAGACAAAAACTCATACCATTAAAAGTGAAAAATTTTACCACACTGGAGGAAAGAAAAAAAAACACATAAGAAAATAATATTGATCTTGTCTGACCCTACGATACCCTACTACAGCGAGGTTTTTAGAATATACCGATCCTTATAGAAATTGGTAGATTGATTAATTCAGTTACGAAAATAATTTCATACAACTATATATCGAAATCTTCACGATTTAATATCATAAGTAATTTAAGGTGTTTAAAATTTGCACTAAGGATAGTACTATTGTATAGTAGGTCAGACACAAATATTCAGCTCTATCGGTGAAGAACTGCCGGTTTTAGAGGGGGTCAAAGTTGGACCTTTTGGTCATACAGGATTATATTCAAATGAGTGTAAATTTTCACCTATTGGTCCTAGCAAAAATTGTCCAAAGGAGGTCAGATAGCTATTTCTTCATTTTTTCCAAAACTTTTTTTAATTTAATTTTTTTTTTCAAAATGGGCCCTTCTTTTTTTTGCTTAAAAGAAAGCTTATACAATTTCCTTGAAGGGGATATCGGTCAAGAACTGACTTAGAGAGGATTAAAGTTGGACGTTTTGGTCATACAGGGTTTTATTCAAATGAGTGTAACTTTTCACCTCTTATGCAAGGGCTTTATAGTCCCATAATGGGACTATAAAAAAAAATAATTTTTAATATTTGGCACTTCTTTTTCTCCTATTTTTTCAAAATGAACGTTTTAGAAAGAAAGCTTAGACCATTTCCTTTAAGAGCTTTGTTTTTGACCGATAGTACTAACATTGGTGCAAATTTCATCCAAATCGATTTTAAAAGTGTCATGAAATTGCCCATATATGTATATATTTTTTTAAATTTTACCACACACAATCTTCCATCCTTGACTCTACCTTTAAATAAAACAACATATAACATAAAGCTCTATGTTGTTGTTGTATAAAAATTATATTTTTTCGGGATTTTGCTCATATCTTCGTTATTAATTAATAAAGAATATCCCGGAGATATATGGGGTCTTCAAAATATTGATTTCAACGAATTTACTAACATGCGGACAGACAGACGGACATAGCTTAATCGTCTTCGATGTCAATAGGAATTCAGAATATATATTTTTTAAAAGGAACTTTGACAACATTTATTTTTGAGTCTTACAAACATCAGCATAAACTTATAATACCTCTCTCCACCCATATAATGATGTAGGGTATACAGAGAAGAACAGAACTCTTTAAGCGAGTAGAATGAATTGGAGGAAAAAAAACTTTCCAATTCAATTTATAGCAGGAGTAAAAAAATGGCAGCAAATCTGTTTATATTTATTTTAAGTTGTTTGTGTATATTGCAGAAATGATGAAGAAGAAAACGAAGCAAAAAGTACTAAATCATGAAGAAAATTTTTTTTAGCAAAATGAAAAAATTCAGCAATAACGAAGTATATAGATACTACAACAAACATTCATTGTTTTTTAATTATTAATGATTTTGAGAAGTGTTAACTACATTAATATCAGGAAATTTTAAATAAAATTGCAACTCTGAAAATTTTGGGGTAAGTCGTGCAAGATCTCAGACCAAATCGGATCAAATATGTATCTGCAAATCTCTAAGACATCTTCCGATTTCACCCAACAAACGGATATGACGTTTTTTACATTAAATATAAATTTTAAGAAGTTACAAACGTTATAATAAACTTTATACTTCTCGTGAAGGGTATAAAATTTTCAAGCCAATATGTATATTTCTGTACAAGGAACCAATTGCTGCGAGAAGAAGAAGAAAAAATAAATCTTATAAAAAACAACAAATTAAATAACATAAATCTTTACATGTATGGAGCATGCAAAAAAAATCATATATAAAAACCTAAACAAGATCAACAGACTAAGATGGTAAAGTAGGGGTGCAGAGAAAAAAACTTAAAGAGAAAACTTTTTCCTCCGGTTTTTTTTTCACTTTAAAAGGTTGCATGACTGGAAAAAATATTCTTGATAATGTGTTTGCCGCAACAAGACATGTTATAAACTATTGCATATTTATCGATTGTAAACGATTTTTTTTTGTAACAGAAAGCTGTTCTCGATTTTAAGTAATAAATAGTTATACAAATGAGATAATTTTTTACACTTTCATGCGAAAACTATTGGACCAATTTAAATTTGACACAGTGATATCCTTTTAAGGACTTATAGTAATATGCTATAGCTGATCATGACTAGATGCCACGCCTCTAATCGATTTTTAATAATAAACCTGAATTTCCCTTAAAAAGCACAACATTAAACTTTTTCTATAAAAAATTGGATTTTATTTAAAAAAAACTAAAATCGGTTGTAGTTAAGAATGAAATCTGTAATATCTTCAGTTTTCAATTAAAAATAAAATATACTGTAGTTTCTTAGTATTATTGTACTTCCGAGGAGTAGTGGTGGTAACAGTACATAAGTTTGTCGGTACTATCAACTAAGGGAGTAATGGTATCACGGAACCTGTTGCATGTAGGTCATTCTCGTGTTCTGGATATTGGTGAGCTCCTTTTAAGGTGGCTGTGGGTAAATCCGAAATCGCGTTTAAAGACTGATGCAGGTGAAATTTTTATTTCGGGATAAGATTCCGGTGCTGTTGCCGACTCAACAGAACACCAAATCAAAGTAATTCGAGACACTATATCTTGGTAATTAGTTGACATTACAAAGTGAATGAAAGGTGCATGAACGGGTTTGATGGGTGTGAATAGTGTTTCGAATGAATTTGTTGGATGAAAGGTCTGTTTGATGTCCTTGTGTTATGAAGTTCCCTTCTTTCAGGTATGTTTCATGCTAGATCTAGCTCAGTGTTTCCTTTGTGTGTAATGGAAATCATACTGTGTTTCTCCAGATGTTGCTGAATCAACAGCAGCCATCGAAGTAGTGTAGTTGTTTGTATGTTGTCGAGTAAGGCTTCAGATATGGTCTGAAGATTACAGAACATTCCACAATGGAATTGCAGTGATCAGAGATTAGATAGCTCGAGTGTTCAACATTTGTCATCTAAGTGTTCTTTGTAAGTCACAATGGGGCAGTGGTGTATCGTCTCTTGCTCAACCTGTAACTGAAAAATACCTTCTTGAGATAAGTTCGTTATGACTGGTGATCACGTTAATCTGATAACTTTGTATCTGAAGTTAGTTGGACATTTACTGATTGTATGAATGTTGTGTTTGTTGCAGTGTGACCTGGACTGGGTTTTCTATGACCCAACTAAAAGTAGTCTTTACTATGAAGTTTCACCAGAATCGTTAATCTGGTACCTCGAAATACAGGACGCCCCAGCCTGTTTAATGGTGCAGTTATTCGGGTAGTAACTTGATGCCTATCGTTTAAACCCAATTCAAGGATACGGCGAACTATGAGCTGGCAGTTAGTCGTGTTAGTAGTTGGGGGATAATGACTACATTTTCAATTACAATTACATTTGAAGTAATTGTACTTGTAGGTTTACCAATTACAATTACTTATAATTGTAATTGAAGTTTTTCCAATTACAATTATTTGTAATTGTGTTTGAAGTTTTGCCAATTACAATTACTTGTAATGGTAATTGAAGTTTTGCCAATTAAATTACTTGTAATTGTAATTGAAGAATTTCCAATTGCAATTACTTGTAATTGTGAATTTTGTTCCTTATAATATACATGTAATTTGTAATTAGTAATACCTTAAGGACAATTATAAGTAATTTTAATTGGAATCTTCAATTATAATTACAAGTAATTGGCAAAACTCCAATTATAATTACAAGTAATTGTAATTGGTTATTGGTCAATTACACATTACAAATAATTGTAATTGGAAAAACTTCAATTACAAGTATTTGTAATTGGTTATTCCTCAATTTCACATTACAAATAATTGTAATTGACCATGTAATGAATTGCTTTGTGTAATCATTACCCAACATGCCTGGTAGATACGCTCTTCCCTGACAGAGAAGAATGTCATGTCCATAATCATGTCTTTGATTTGTATCCTTGTTCCCCTGCAAGGTGTCTCCTGATGAAATTCTTCTATATTTAACCCATTTTAGGCATTATGATTTTCAGTTGACTTTTAAACTTCTTAATGAAGTTCTCATACAATATTATCTGCCTCCAATAAACATTTAATTTTTAACATGTTATTTATTATTGTTATAAAAATTTGTTTCATTAACGAAACATGTTTTAACATGTCCTTTTACAAATTTATATTAATTGCTCTATTTTTCAATGCCATACAATTTAAAACATACTCACACAAAAAATTGCTACAAAAAAGCAGCTGACTATTTATCAATCTTTTTTTTTTTTTTAATAACATCGACTTTAAATACTACAATGAAAACCTGAAGAAAAAGAATACAATGTTTCAGTTTGAAAAATCCTAACTGGCAGGTGTAAAATCATCAAATTTATGAGATCCTTCAATACAAGACATAAAGTAAACATCCTTTTGCAATCAGTACTTGGCAATAACAACAACAAAAACAAAGAATTCATAATCACAACCAAACAGAATGAAATAAAGCAATTCCTTGTTGTTTCTTTTTTTTCATTCTATGTTTTTATTAGAGCAAAAAAAAAGAAAACAAAAGAGACTGTTAGTGAAATGGTTGAATAATTTTTTGGATAAAAAAAACTGCTATTTTTTCAACATTTCATCTTTTGTTTCTTACTGAAACAAGTCCGTCTGTCTGTTCAATATGTCTGATACATTCAACGACAGCAGTAGCAAGCAGCAGCAACAGAATTGAAAAAATCTCAGTTCAATATAAGATTATGGCTGGGTTGTAGACATACACAGGTAACAAAAATTCATTGGTAGAAATTCGAAAAAAAATTAAGAATTCGAAACAAAAAGGATGAAAGATTCAGTTGTAGAAAACAAGAAAACAAACCATGCCAAAGTGTATTGGCTGGCATTGAATGGCTAAAGTTGAGTTTAGTATTTGTGTTTTTGAATGAGTCAGTTTGTCTGTTTTCCATTTAGCCAGTTTGCCAAGTAGTCGGTGTAAAAGCAGCTGCCTTTTAATATTTTCATATTTGCTTATAATCTCAACTCTAAGAGGGCAATGTTTAGAAATAAATTTTTTGCAATTTGTAACAAATAAACTTCATACTTTTGAGAGGATCGGCCCATTATATAAGAACCCCGTGCACTGTCTTTCGGAAATCAGACATGTCGTTTTAAATTTAATTTGCTCAAATGAGTAATAAACACCCATTACCTCCTGCATTACCGAGTAATATGTGGTGGTTATTAGATATATTATAGAGAATTAATAAAGATTTTACTATTTTCTAGAATTGTCTTCTTAAGTAAATCTGAAATAAAGAAATAAACACTTTTTCCTATCTGAGTATTCAATATTGGATTGTTATTTTTGGTCTCTCTGTCTTGATTTTGCTTACAAAAATAAAACAACAGAATCCTTTAAACAAATCTAAAAAAATACAATTTAGGCTGCCAGACACAAAAATCTAAAATAAAAAGTGATTCACATAATAATTTTAAACAATGAATATTTTTTTATCGCAATTTCTAAAAAAATTCTAAGAATTGAAAAAAAAAGGACCAACCATAACTAATGATGAAATGTGAAAAAATAAATAAATACAAAAAATTTAATAAGAACAATAAGTTAAAAAAAAAATATCTAATATAAATTTCTCAGATGTATTTCTGCTTGTGGTTGTCAGTGTTTGGTTACGGTTTCTTTAAAAACGTGTAGAAAAAAACACTTCAAAAAGACCTTTAGACTTTGTGGTCTTGATTATATTTTCTTGGCTTTAATTTGTTTTCTTTTTACCTTTTCCTTTTTTGTTTTTGGTTTTATTTAATTTTTTCTAAACAATGCAATTTTTATCGTCTATAGAAGGTATTATGCGTTAAAGAAATGCTTTGTGACGTAAATAAATTTTGTTCATTAGCCAATTTTAGAATAGATTCTTTTCATGGTTTAAAATTATTATTCAATAAGAGATTTAAATATTCTAAGTGCTTCTATTAGCACTCCTTTGGATGTACTTATTTTGCTAAAATATTATTACTACTATTTTTACACCGTTCACCTTCGTTAGAAGGGTTTGTCGAATATCGAAGTGCTTTACGTGAACACCTGCCGTTTTGGCCTATTTCACGGTGGTCTTTTTCAACCACTGTGTGAGCTTTTGCAAGGACTCACCATCGCCCCATTGTGCTTCCTACACGCAGGTGGCAATTTACGTATATGTAATCCAGTATACGTGCACTTTGCTCGCTATCTAATCTCTTGTCATAGTAGTCCCGCACAATCTAACCCCGACAAAGGAAAAAGCAATCACTTGTAAGATTCGATAGTAGGGGCGGACCCAACATCAGGTGATGTCATGACGACTGCTCTGTCCCTACAAACAATCTCATTATCTAAAGTCTTATCCCAGAGCATTACCTCTTAAAGTCGCCCAACCACACTACACCTAAGGGACGTAATTGGTAGTCCGAAACACGGATCTATATTTAATTAGCCAGACTTATTTCAGTGGCCACAAGGACCTATTGTGATAAGTTGAGCATGTTTAGAGTAAACTCCAGCACACTCAGACATGAAGGAAAATCGCCGATAAATTTAAGATTAAGGTATCAACCAATTTCACCAACATTTTAACCGTCACTCCTTCTGTCATTCCGTCATCTCCACACATACAACTCAGTATTTCTCTCGTCCATCAGATACAAGTATCCGAATGGTACATCTCACTCCATCACATACCCAATCTTTGCATTATCAGCTCAGTTCCAACATTTTATTAATTCACAGCCTTGCCCTGTGGTTTGTACCGCTCGTAGTTTCTAGGAGCGTAGGAGAATATAGACGAATATACAACTTACCCCGAAATTGTATATTTTAATATTTTAACCAAGCACCCCCTTCAAGCGAATTTGGGTTTAAATCACAGCCACTACGTGGATTCTGAAGGAACCTCAACCAACTGACCAACCAGGACAAGTCCTGCGGGCAACTGGCCACCCGTAGTACCAGATTATGTGATGCTCTGGTTAGACGACATGTTAAATCAGCCAAGGACTAGCCAGGGAGTGAAATGTCATCACCTGTTTATAGTCCCGGCAGACTAGAGTTACTGGTAGCACCTCTTTACCCCTGGATTGCAATACCCCAAGATGAGGGTCCTTCATCAAGGAGATATGAGATAGAAAGGTATATAAAGGTATGTGCTTCCGTTTGTAATTTCTACAATAAAATTTTCCGGCCCTATTAAGTATATATATTCTGGATCGTTATAGATAGCGGGGTCCATAAGCCATGACAGTCTGTCCGTCTGTCTGTGGGTGTGTGTGTTGAAATCAATTTTCTGAATTCCCCAGATATCTTTAGAATCCAAATCTTCAATAATTCTGTTAGACATGCTTTCGTGAAGTTTCCTCTCAGCAAAATCCGTCTATAAATAACTGAGATACGAACAAAAATCCAAGACAACCTCTGAAAATTTCATTAGAAAAAGGGAATATTAGTGCAGGCTTTGAAAAAAAAAACAACAACAACATTGTATTGAAAAAAACGTATGCTCGGATGTACTGTGAGCGTCAAAAGAAACTGTACACCAGTGGCATTTATGTTTAAACTTTTATTTTATTATTTTTTTTATAATGTAACTTAAAATTTTTTTAGTTTTTATTTATTATATGTCCTTCTTAAACTTTTTATTAAAAAACAAAAACAAAACTTGAACAACAACAAAAAATATATAACAAAAACAAATAAATCTTCAAATTCCACGCGTCAAAAGAAACTGTACATTATTTCTACATTAAAATAATAACGTTAGTTAAAAATAATTAGTATTTAGTTTGATTGCCATTTGCTTTTATTACAGCTTGCAGTCTTCTGGGCATCGATTCCACAAGTTTTCTAGTAACTTCAGGGGAAATTTTCAGCCATTCCTCCATTATAGCTGATTTGAGGGAATCCTTGCTTGTAATTTCCCTTTTTCTTATTTGTTGATCCAGATGTTCCCACAAATGTTCTATGGGGTTGAGATCGGGTGACTGGGGGGGATGATCCAACTGTTTTGGAGTATGGTAAAGCAGCCATTCCTTTACTATTTTGGCAGTATGCTTGGGATCGTTGTCTTGCTGGAAGACCCAAGTTCGATCCAAGCCCAATTTTTCAACGCTCTGTGCCAAGTTGTCCTTTAAAATGTTGAGATAATCTGTTTTATTCATAGTATTTTCTATGAATACCAAATTTCCTACACCATTCGCTGCCATACATCCCCACACCATCACCGACCCACCACCATGCTTTACTGTGGACATTACATTTTGCCGATCGAATTCAGAATTTTTCGTTCTCCAAATTTTAACTGGTTTTTTCTTACCAAATATTTCAAATTTACTTTCGTCAGTAAAAAGCACATTGTTCCAGAATATATTAGATTGATTTTCGTATTTTTTGGCAAACTCCCGACGCCGACGTTGATTGATTGGTGAAATATATGGCTTTTTTCTTGGAACTCGTCCATGCAGTCCATTTGCATGTAAGGCTCTGCGTATTGTGCTGGCACTGACACTAATACCGGAGCATTCTGAAATATTTTCGGATATTTTTACAGCACTTTCCGTTGGGTTTTTCTTCACTTGTCGCACAATGGACCTTATTTGAGTACTGTTTAGTTTAGCTGGCCTTCCAGATTTAGGGCGATTTTCTAAATTTGAAAATTTTTGGTACTTATCAATTATATTTTTTAAAGTGTTGTGACTTCGTCCAATGATTACACCAATCTCTCGTAAAGATTTGCCTTCTTTGTAAAATTTTAACACAAGTTCACGAACATCCAAAGAAGTTTGTTTGCCCATTTTTAAAAAATACAAAAGTTTCCTTGTTTGAACTGCTTGTGACAAAACCAAATCTATTAATATCTTTAATAATTAGTTAATATTGCTTAAATTGTCATATGAAAGAAAATAAAAAAAATAACGGAAGGTTTATACTGTAAAATTGCTTATTATTTGTTGTACAAAATAGTTGTACAGTTTCTTTTGACGCGTGGAATTTGAAGATTTATTTGTTTTTGTTATATATTTTTTGTTGTTGTTAAAGTTTTGTTTTTGTTTTTTAATAAAAAGTTTAAGAAGGACATATAATAAATAAAAACTAAAAAAATTTTAAGTTACATTATAAAAAAAATAATAAAATAAAAGTTTAAAAATAAATGCCACTGGTGTACAGTTTCTTTTGACGCTCACAGTATGTATGTTGGTTTCATTGCTTTGTGTATGAATTTTGTTTTTATTGAAAAGCGTAGGTGTGGTTGACAACCACTGGTTGTGAAGGGTATATAAGATTCGGCAAAGGCGAATATAGTCTTTTCACTTGTTAAATAACAAATCGTTATTTTAATTTAAACCTTAACTGTATTAGACAGCTGTTGATAATTGTCAAGAAGAAAGAAAACATTCGTTTTTCGCGGTTTCAAATGAAAAAGGCTGATTTGCTTAAGTCTGTTTTAATAATACTAAACTTGAAATTAAATGAAAGGAAAACTGATTAAGAATTTACCTTTTTTAATTTAAGATTTACCAATAAACTAATTTAAAACAACCAAAATTCACTAAAATTTAAAAACTTTTTACAATATTCTTAATTATTAATATAACCAGAAGAATTGTTGTAAACAGCTTCTAACTTTTAAATAATTTATAACATACAAATTTCTTATTGCTTCCTTATACATCAGTTTCCTATTGCAAAAAAAAAAAAAAATCATTTAAAATTTGTGTTTATTACCTTCTTAAAAATGCCACAAAAATGAGGAAAACCTGACAGACAGTTCACCATCATATATTGGAATATTCATGGGTAGGAGTTTAACAACTCCATGAGGTAAACATTAAAAATTTAATTGGCATTTGGCCAAAAACAAAAATTGAATATTAAATAAATGCAAACAGAGAACTAATTTGCTGATTTTAAAATATAAAAAATTACACCAAACCTCAAAACACAAAAAAACTTTTTAAATAAAATCTGTCTGTTTGTTTTTCAACTGATGTTGTTGTTCTTGTTGTTGGTAGAATAAAATTAAATTAAAAAAATTAAAATTTTTTAACATACTTTTCATTACATGATGCAGAAAATTAAAATCAGTTTAACAGACGAATAAATCATAATTTTCAGACATATGAAATTTCATTTAAATTAATTTATTAGTTCATTCATTTATTGGCTTTCTTTTTAACATTTTATTGCAATAATAAATAGTTTAAAAAAATATTGCAAAGTTATAGTTTCAATTAATCTTTATGTATAATTTTAAAATTTTTATATTTTGTCAATTGTACTCTAAAGATACTTGAGGCAATCTTCCTTGGAAAGACGAAAGAAGAAGAAGAAGAAGAAAGTCATCCTTTGGGAGAACTTTTTCTATAAGAAAAGTCTCTTCCTTTGGGAGAACTTTTTCTATAGGAAAAGTGTTTCCTTAGGAAGACTTTTTCTATTGGCAAAGTGTCTCCCTTGGGAAGACTTTTTCTATAGAAAAAGTGTCTTCCTTAGGAAGATTTTTTCTATAGGAAAAGTGTCCTCCTTAGGAAGACTTTTTCTATAGGAAAAGTGTCTTCCTTAGGAAGACTTTTTCTATAAGAAAAGTGTCTTCTTTGGGAAAACTTTTTCTATTCGAAAAGTGTTTTCCTTAGAAAGACTTTTTCTATATGAAAAGTGTCTTTCTTAGGAAGACTTTTTCTACATGAAAAGTGTCTGCCTTAGGAAGACTTTTTCTATAGGAAAAGTGTCTTCCTTAGGAAGACTTTTTCTATAGGAAAGTGTCTTCCTTAGGAAGACTTTTTCTATAGGAAAAGTGTCTTCCTTAGGAATACTTTTTCTATAGGAAAAGTGTCTTCCTTAGGAATACTTTTTCTATAGGAAAAGTATTTTCCTTAGGAAGACTTTTTCTATACGAAAAGTGTCTTTTTTCTATAGGAAAAGTGTCTTCCTTAGGAAGACTTTTTTCTATAGGAAAAGTGTCTTCCTTAGGAAAAGTGTCTTCCATAGGAAGACTGTTTTCTATACGAAAAGTGTCTTCCATAGGAACACTTTTTCTATATGAAAAGTGTAATCCTTAGGAAGACTTTTTCTATATGAAAAGTATCTTCCTTAGGAAGACTTTTTCTATATGAAAAGTGTAATCCTTAGGAAGACATTTTCTATACGAAAAGTGTCTTCCTTAGTAAGACATTTTCTATACGAAAAGTGTCTTCATTAGGAAGACTTTTTCTATAGAAAAAGTGTCTTCATTAGGAAGACTTTTACTATAGGAAAAGTGTATTCATTAGGAAGACTTGTTCTATAGGAAAAGTGTCTTCCTTAGGAAGACTGTTTTTATAGGAAAGGTGTCTTCCTTAGGAAGACTTTTTCTATAGGAAAGGTGTTTTCCTTAGGAAGACTTTTTCTATAGGAAAGGTGTCTTCCTTAGGAAGACTTTTTCTATAGGAAAGGTGTCTTCCTTAGAAAGACTTTCTATAGGAAAGGTGTCTTCCTTAGGAAGACTTTCTATAGGAAAGGTGTCTTCCTTAGAAAGACTTTCTATAGGAAAGGTGTCTTCCTTAGGAAGACTTTCTAAAGGAAAGGTGTCTTCCTTCGACTTTTTCTATAGGAAAGGTTTCTCCTTAGAATTTTTCTATAGGAAAGGGGTTGTTAAGAGTTTTTCTATATGAAATTGTTTTTTGTTGGGAAGACTTTTTTTCGTAGGAATAATTGTTTTTATAGGAATATATTTCTTAAAAGACTTCGACTTTTTCTATAGGAAAGGTGTCTCCTTAGAATTTTTCTATAGGAAAGGCGTAGGTAAGATTTTTTCTATACGAAAAGTTGTTTTGTTGGGAGGACTTTCTTCGTAGGAATAATGCTTTTTATAGGAATTTCTTTCTTAATAAGGCGTATTCTGTAGAACTCAATTTATTTGAATAGGTTTTCACCTTTTCCCTATTTAAGAAATATATGAACAAAAATATCCAACAATTTTTCAGAAAATAAAAATTTTGAAATAAAGAACAAAAAACTATATTTTTCATAATCATAAACATTAAAGCCAATTTAGCAGGAATATGACTTAAGGAAAGACTTAACAAAAATTGTATACTTCAGCATACAAACGATTTGATTGTGGTTACCAATTTTCGTGAGTAAGTTTGTATGTATATTCTATATACATATGAATAAGTTTGTCTTTTTTCTTTTCAAATTTTGTTATTTTTTTTTGTTCAGTCTGTAATGTTCATTAGAGTCTGTTATAGTGTAAAATTCAAGGTTAAATTTGTTATTTTTTTTCAAAATGGTTACTTGTCAAATAGGTATGTACAAAATGAAAAATAATAAACTTTATAAAAAGACAAAATTATTATATCTATGTGTATTTGTATGTTTGTACAGAAAAGAGAGAAAACTGAAATAAGAAACAGTAATAGATATAAATAATGACATACATTTTCAAATTTTTATTACATGCCATAAATAATAAGATACCAACCAGTAAGTTAAGATACACAGATATAGACAATTTGTATCTTTTCAATCTTTGATTTTATATGAAAAAATATTTAATATAAAATAAATACTAAATTACTTGAGTATAGTAAATAAAAATGTCAATTAGGAAAATTATTAACTTTGAGTTTAAAGTTTTTGTATCTCAAAGCAATAGTAGTTTTAGATAAATTGGTTAATTTGGTAGATATTTATTTTGTTTTGATTATTGTGATTAAGGCTTATTATGAGTTTTAGGTGATTGCCAACAACATTTTTGAAACTTAAGTAATATATTTTACATAAATTGAACTTTAACCAATAATGAAGTTTTAGTGCTGAATATAAATTTTTACTTAAGCATAAATTGCTTGATTTTAAATTAAAAGCTTTATGATTTAGAGAGCTTTTTACTCTCTTTTTTTAATTTTTTGTGTTGAAAAAAAGCTTTCAGGACAAAAATATTCTAAAGTAAACTAAATTTTTCAAAAGTTTAATGTTAAAAAGCTTTCAATAGAAAGCTTTCTGAATAGTGGGCAAATTTTTGAATATTGGTGCTTTTTGCACCAGAAGTTTTTTATGTTAAAGAGATTTTTGAACATAAAGCATTTTCTGCTCAAGAAAAGCTTTTCAGAAAAAAACTTTCTTCAGTAGCAAAAACTTTTGAAAGTTTTTTTTTTTTTTAATTTTTTTATGCTTAAAAGCTTCTTGACAAGTTTTTTGGTAGATTTTTTTTGTTTTTACCCTCCCAGGATTTTTTTAAACTATTTTTTTATTTTAAAACAAATTTTTATAAGCTTTTTGTGCAAAGCTTATTTTTTCCCAAAAAGCTTATTGACTTAATTTTTTGGATAGTTTTTTTTAGCTTTTTTAAGCCTAACAGGAAATGTTTTTTCTTACAAAGTTTCAATTAACGCTTTTATTTTTGTCTAAAAGTTTTTTTTATATAAAAACGAGATTTTCTACATAAATAAGGATTTTTATTAATAAAAGGCTTTTTCGTGAAAAACTTTTGTTTAAGCTTTATGTTTTGATTCAAGAAGCATTTTTGCTGAAAAAATGTTTGCTGTAAAAAGCTTTTTAATGGCTTAAGGCGGTTTTATTAAAATATTAATGACATCTTTATAAAATGTTGATATCTAATATAATATTTTTTTTTAAATAAACAATAAATATCCATCTTTTTTATTTTAAATCTAAACGTGTACGAAACAGTAAACAAATTGACATTTTATTGTCTTTACAACCAAAATAAAAGAAACAACTGTCAACTTAACAAGCTTTCTCTGATGTGGTTAAAAGCATTTACGCTTTAACGATTTCATTTATCGTGGCAACAAAAAAAAAAAACATCTAAAAAATTCAAATATAAAAGAAAAATTATCCAAAACACCAGGAAAATTTTTGAACAATTTCTAATGAAATGAACGGTTGACAAGCAGCCATGATGAGGATTAACAAAATAAAAAAGTGACATAATTTACAACAAAATTCAATGTTTTGACAAATTTTTCCCAAAAATTTCTTCTCGCTTTTTTTTTCTCTTGCACAAAAAATATTGTGTAGAGTTGTTGTTACAACTTTTAAATAACATTGTAATAAATTAAATAAAACATAAAAAAAGTATATAAAAACATTTATGAACAGCTAACATATAAATGATTATTTATGCAACATTTACACACTTTTAAAATGTATTGAAAACAAAAATGTAGAAAAATCTTGCATACAAAATATTGTAAATAAATATACATAAATTTACAAGTCTATATTACAACATCCATATTGTTTGTTAGTTGTTGTTACTACTACTATTGTTATTTTATTTACTTTATAACAATTTTATTATACCCACCATCAAAAAAGATGGGGGGTATATTGATTTTGTCATTCCGTTTGTAACACATAGAAATATTGGTCATAGACCCACAAAAGTATATATATTCTGGGTCCTCATTAAATTCTAAGACGATCTAGCCATGTCTGTCCGTCTGTCCGTCCGTCCGTCCGTCCGTCTGTCTGTCTGTCTGTTAAAAGCACGATAGAGTCCGAATGGAAAGTGCTAGAGGGTTGAAATTTCACATAAATATTTCTTATAGGTAAGGTTTGTTTGGTATTGAAAATGGGCAATATCGGTCCACGTTTTCGGATAGCCCCCATACAAGTGGCCCCTCGAAAAGCAGCTTTAACAGCCATAACTTGTTTAAAAATACGAATATAGCGATGAAATTCGATATAAGTAAATTTCTTATGATCCAAAATCAATATGCGAAATTTTATGAGGATCGGTCCATAATTGACCCTACTCCCCATATAAGGTCCCCCTCAGAAAATGACTTTAACGCTCATTACTGGCTTAAAAATACTAGTATATAGATGAAATTCGACAAAAGTAAGTTTCATACGAGTCAAAATCTATCTAAAAAATTTTATGAGGATCGGTCCATGATTGACCCTACCCCGCATATAAGGTCCCCTTCAGAAAATGACTGCAACGCTCATTAATGGTTTAAAAATACGAGTGTAGCGATGAAATTCGACACAAATAAATTTAATACGAACCAAATTCTATCTACCAAATTTTATGAGGATCGACCCATAATTGACCCTACCCCCCTATACATGGTCCCCTTCAGAAAATTACTTTAACGCTTATAACTGGCCTAAATATACGAGTATATAGATGAAATTCGACATAAGTAAGTTTCATTCGAGTCAAACGAGGTTGATGGTGGGTATATAAGATTCGGCATAGCCGAATATAACACTCTTACTTGTTTAAATGATTTTAATAAATTAATAGAGCCCAAGCTGTTGAAGTTTAAAAAGTAATCGAATACAGTTAATTTACACAATTCAATACTCTGCCATTATACATCAACAATCGTTTTCATAAAAACATAAATGCACACGGTAAAACATCAGAGAAAATTGTAATGAATAATAAAAATTTCCATATATTTTTTCACACACATAAAACTTGATATTTAATATTAGGCTTTTTTAACTTTTTATGTAGAAAAATTAATTTTATTACTTATATTTCTTTCAACTTAATTGATATTTAAAATATGGCTTAAAAAAGAGCCGACTTCAAGTGGGTCATAGTGTTTTTTATAGCGGATTTAAACGGTATATAATAAAATTAGGAATATTATTTATTTAATTACATTTATGTATTTGCAATTAAAGAAAAACTCGTTTAATGCACGAAATGCTATTTTTATTTGTGTTTTACCCAGTAACTCAAAACATTTAACAAATTGGAGTATTGAGTACCTGTATACTGCCTAAAAAGGTTCTGTTCTAGTCCTAGTTCAGTTCTACTTCAGTTCTAGTTCAGTTCTAGTTCAGTTCTAGTTCAGTTCTAGTTCAGTTCTAGTTCAGTTCTAGTTCAGTTCTAGTTCAGTTCAGTTCTAGTTCAGTTCTAGTTCAGTTCTAGTTCAGTTCTAGTTCAGTTCTAGTTCAGTTCTAGTTCAGTTCTAGTTCAGTTCTAGTTCAGTTCTAGTTCAGTTCTAGTTCAGTTCTAGTTCAGTTCTAGTTCAGTTCTAGTTCAGTTCTAGTTCAGTTCTAGTTCAGTTCTAGTTCAGTTCTAGTTCAGTTCTAGTTCAGTTCTAGTTCAGTTCTAGTTCAGTTCTAGTTCAGTTCTAGTTCAGTTCTAGTTCAGTTCTAGTTCAGTTCTAGTTCAGTTCTAGTTCAGTTCTAGTTCAGTTCTAGTTCAGTTCTAGTTCAGTTCTAGTTCAGTTCTAGTTCAGTTCTAGTTCAGTTCTAGTTCAGTTCTAGTTCAGTTCTAGTTCAGTTCTAGTTCAGTTCTAGTTCAGTTCTAGTTCAGTTCTAGTTCAGTTCTAGTTCAGTTCTAGTTCAGTTCTAGTTCAGTGCAAATTTCGATTATTTAAGATATATTTTTCTTTTAACATTCGGCTAATTTAAAAATGTTCGCACACTGCATTTAAATTTTCAAAATAAATTACCAAAAACCCATTAAAAAAAAAACTTGGTCATGTTAAAGTCAGCTTAATCATCGACAACAATAAAATTCATTAAAAGTGACCTGGTCAAGCCATCTGCATGAACAAACACATTTTTCTTTTTTACTTTATAAAACGGTTAGATGATGTTGTCAATAAAAAATACAAAACATAAAAAACAACAGCCAAACATTAATGTTAATGAAAATTTGTTGTTAATTGAAAAAAATAGAAACAGTTTGTCGCAATATATTGAAAAAAAAAAAAATAGAAATAAGGTTGGTATGTTGGCCAAATGATACACACGGTTGGATGGGTGCTGACGCTGCTGCTGGATGACAAACATAATTTCGCTTTATATCGATGACTATTCCACAGTCTGCTGAATACATTTTGGTGTTTTTGGTATTTGTTTGTTGCACTCACTCACTTGATGTTGAAATCATAAATACAACAACAAATAAACATTTTTTGGTATTTATTTAAATTTTGTGGATTTTTGCATAAAAATGCTGTCGTCTTATAGTCTGTTCGAAAAAGGCTCTGTGGTGTTCGTTCGTTTGTGTTGTATGTATGTTGTGCCACATTTCGTTTATATTTTAAAGTATGAAAGAAGTGTTGTAGAGTTTGTGATTGTGGTCACAGCTGTGTGTTGTAAAATTATTGTTAGTTTTGTTGTTTTGTTGTTTTGCTTTTTGTTTATTTTATTTTCAAACATTTTATTTTTATTATTAAACGAGTATTGATTTTGCTTCTAGTGGTAATAGTTGTAGTAGTAGTTGGTGATGTTCCCGCTAGTTCAGATTGTGGCAAGTTTTTGAAGGAGACTTTCCACATGAATGATCCAAATTGATGTAGGTTGGAATCATTTTGAATATATACACTCGGAATAAGCTGGGCCAATTATTGACTGGTGGATTTAGCTATGTCCTCACTGTCTTCATCTCAGGGTCATATGTAAGGTTTGGTAAGCAGGTTCCCCATTTATTCATATCACAGACTTGGGTCCATTCTGTTGATCTCTTTGTGATGAAAGGACGTCGTATTTAAACATTTCAACCTAATTTACTCCGTAGCTTTGGAATAGTGATATGGACACCTTCCATGAACTACAGGGTTGGCGTTGTACTATTGGTGTTTTGTCTGGTAAATATTTTATGTACAATATTGTCACAATGTCGGTTGTTAATATTTTGAGCATAAATTTAATATTCATGTACTTTGTTAGTGTTTTTATTTTTTCAAGTTTTTCTTTTTTGGTTTTTATTGTTTTAACATATTTATGCATATTTTGTTGTTGTAGTTATTGTTGTTCGTTTGTGTTTTCATTGTGAAAGTGTAATGAAAAGTTGACATATTTTATTAAAAATACTACTTACAACACCTTTATTTATTAAAATTGCAACATGTTTATGTATGTAGTTTATTTGCAATAAGTAATATACAGTAATATTGAGAAAGTATTGCCACCATAAAAGTTTATTGTTTAAATTATAAAATATCTATGAAATCAGTGAATGTTTAATAAAAAGCTTAAAAAAATGAGTCACATTCTTCTCAAATTTTGTCCTTTTAAAATGCTTTATTTTAAAATATTTCAGAATTGTTTTTATATTTTTAAACTTATTATTTTTTAACTCAAATTACATAATATAATCCCCATATTATCATATAATTTATTTATATCTATCAACAGCTTTCTGATCAAGACAAAAATAAAAACAATAATCATCTTTTTGACATGTTCTGAGAAGATTGAAATGAAAACCTTTTCTGTTTTTAACCTTATGCCCTTAAACAAAAAGCTAAAAAAATATAAAATATAAAAAATAACAAATAAAACTTAAGAAAAGTGAAAACGTAGATTCTTAAAATAAAAGTAACAGTTATATACACGTGCAAACATGAGCATTAAAATGCCTTTCAGCAGTAAAAGTCTGCGAAGGTATAATAAGTCTTATATACATTACGTAGACACTCATCACTCAATGTGTTATTAATCTGATGACAATCAGTTGAAGGGTGAACAAGAAAATTTCATAATTTTATGCGAGGGACCAAGAAGTAGGAATAAGGTATCAGACATAGCTCAAGGAAGAAAATATGTATTAATAACACAATTTTTCTAAGCCTATTTGTTAATAGGATAAACAGATAATTGAGTTCAACATTTAAATATAGACGAGTAATATTCAAAATCTAGAAACTAATTACCAGAGGAACCGAAATATGCAAGTTTATGTATTTTGCGCCATGGTGCGCCATAACGTCATAAATATCATTGACAATATATATTTACACTTTTGGTTTGCCTACTAATTACTAATAAATCTGTAGTCAGACCCCAATAACGATTTAACCAGGTCGAAGCTAACCGAATATCTATTGGTCTTATAATCGATCTAAATCAACCAATTTTTGTAGCGGAATAATTTAATCATTCTTATATTAACACATTTTAAAACGTCTTGGGTTCTCCCAAGGAGGAGGAGCAGAGGATGATTCCTAATCATGTTTTGCATTGTGATTGAACTAGGAAATTAGGTTATGGATGGGGAAATAGAGAGAGTACTGTTAGTGAAAATTCGATTTACATTTGCTTATATCGCAAGCGACAGGAAAGACCTCTTATGAGAGTTTATTCCCCATACGGACATTTAAATAATGAGTTTTACCTCTAATGTTTTGTGCGGTCCACTTGCCAATCGACTACAAATGCATGTGTTCGTAAAGAGAGGTGTGTATGGCGAATAAGCCTACGTGTATCGGGAGCAAGATCTCTAATTTCAGAAGAACAGATTCCATTGTATTATTGATAGAACAATTCCAGAGAAGCTATAGAGTTGGATACCCTACTGCCAAGAAAAGTCGAGTAGCCCGATAATTCATAGATAAGATAAAGGGAGAGTGTTTCATTTTTGTCGAACATAAGTGGTGTAAATAGTATATAGTATTTCTTTCTAGTAATAGTATTTCTTTCACTGTTCTAAAAAACCGATACACTTGAATGCTTCTTTCAACACTAGAAAAATGGGTGGAGTCAAACCGACATCACACTGTATTTTTATGACCAGAACAACAAGAGCTGCTGACTCCTTAATGTTTACACCACCTTTAAATATAGATGAAGCAATCCCATTCATTAATTGTATATCAAAACAAATTCCTCTACAATTTGTTTACGAGAATCAGTTCATATTTAATACTAGACCCTTTAAGGCCTCGATCAGAAAATCAGAAAATTACACTCTCACTCATAAATCTCGGGTATTATAGAAATTTTATATACATTTCCGGAAGTAAGTTGCTTAGTAATAAAATGTTGGACCTCTATCTTATTAAAAATTAGCGAAATCATTTTCGTACGAAATCGTTGGTGGTCAGATATCAAAAGTCGGAGGTTCTAAAATTGGACTTTGAATAGAAAATCTAAATGAAATATTTTTTTAGAATCTCGTGTTCACTTTATGATGGATTAATCCTTGACCCAGCCTGAAAGTCAGGACTGTAGGTTCATACCATTATATATTTATATGTATACCATTTTTTAGCACAACATATTTAAAAAAAAAGTCCATCATGCAATAATATTAGAATAAATACATATATGCTATATCTGTCAACGAGCAGGAAGACGCCAAGAATCACCTGATATTGATTTTTGTTTTCTTAATTAAAAAAAATCCCTGCAAAATACCTATAAATTCCAACCCTCGTATATGCATCTCCTACAAAGTTTATACCTATATTTTTTTCTGAATTAATTTTCATGTTACATATTTATTATACATATTTGTATGTATTCAAATTTTCATTGAATAGCAATGTCAAGCCCTTTTATGTACCAAGTACTTTAACAGCAAAAGAAAAATTGGGAAATAATCGTATTTAAACCAGACCTCTGACAATGTTTACAATGATGTTGACGATACCAATGATGACAATGCTGGGCTACAGCTGATGATGAACTTAAAATATAAAAAAATAAATAATTTATATTTTGGGTTTTATAAATTTATTTCCTTTTTTATATACGTAGTATATTTTTTTTACTCTCTCATACCATTTGTCGTTTATCTTAAGGATTGGTGTATTAATGGAAAAACACATGAAGACCATTAAGTATTTAAGAGTAAAGACAATCATGAGATTGTGATCGTCATCATCATCAACATCGTCATTGTCGTTGTCGTCATCATCAACAAAAGCAGCAGCATCAATGTTGCTTGCTTGCTGTTGGCTGCCACAATGGCTGTTATCATGTGCCACAGCCTCGTTAAAAGCCTTGATTACGTTTTAAAATGTTTTCGTTGTTGCCGTGATGTTGTATTGTCCTCGTTGTTGTTGTATGTATTTATGTACGATTTACTGCACTTTCATTTCTGCATTTCAGGTTAAATCTACGTTAAGATGATTTATTACATAAATAAATGTTAAAAGAAGAAATTGTTAAATAAATAAATTTTTGTATTTCGTCGTTTTTTATTTTATTCGTTCGCATTTCTTTTATTATCAATTACCAATTTTACATGGTTTGATAAAAAAACAGAATTAATTTTAACATTTATTTTATTTTAAAAAAATACGTTTTTTTTTATCGTGAAATTATTTCAAGTACAAATTAAGTTTTTTTGGGGGGATTTTTTCGTTTAAGTTAAATAAATAATATTTTAAACTTGTTTCTGACTGATTACAACATCATTAATCATTTTTTTTCGGGTAACAAAATAAATAAACAAGTTTAAATTACAATTTATAATCCTTTTAGGCTTAAATAACTAGTATTTGTGTTAAGGGGTTATAACCACTACTATAGTGTTTATGGTGCTTTTTGCCGTTGTTAATAACACCCACAAATTATGAATCAATGAATGAATCTTAAAGTAATCGATTTAGGATTGCTATGTCGATTTAACCATATACTCCTTGGGACCGTAATTTTAGAAATGATTCTATCAAATTGTCCCATAACATTAATGGTCTCACCTCTACCTTAAATTAAACAATGGCAGTTTAGTCTAATTCCGAAATTGGGACTCAAACATCTCTTAAAAATTTTGAATAAAAATCGGTATAAGTTCAATAAATAATTAAATTTTTGTTGTAAGTTCCACTATGGTTCATTATATAGAGCCACCCAAAAAATCTGTCACACCTGACCCTCGGTTTTTTAATTGTGTTTTATTTAAAAATATATTTTACATCGTTTTAGCTTTATATAATCCAAAATTATAAATTTCTTTATATTTATTGTTCTGTAGTCTTAAATATCCGTTTGCTTAATCATTTCAGTTACAGAAATTGCAAATCATTTTAATTCCTGTTTAAATGCTTTGGTCTTATCTGTAATTTCTTATCGACATGAGCTGTACTGATTTCGTTTTGTTTGGACATGCAGTATTTATATATTAAACATTATCAGTGATGATATTTTTGTATCTTTTTCGCAATATATTGATTTGATTGCATCTCAATTACATGTTGTTGAAAGCAAAGTTTTTTTTTTTGCAGTTAAATGATTGCAACATGGTAGTTAAAACGATTTTAAAGTTGTAGTATAACGGCTGTATTTATAAAAACTTATTTTAGGTTTATTAAACAATTTTAGGAAAAATTCAGGAAAATCGTATTTATAAACGTGAAATAGCTTAAAACACCTTCAATAAACCATTGACAATTAGAAGAATTTTATTGTAGGCTCGACCCTTCTTTAAGCCAACAGTAACTTGATTTTTAACAATTTTTTTCTCAGATAAAGATTTTTCCGGTAATTTTAGGTTGATTGCGAAAAGTAATTATAAATTTTAAAAGTAATCTAAAAATTCTAAAAAAAAGTAATCTAAAAATTCTAATTTTAACGTTTACAAATTTGTAAATAAATTCCCAGAAAATTTTTAAACGATTATATTTTGAGGAAAAAACTCAAATCTAGGCATTATTGGATTAATGCATGAATATTTGACAATATTCCAATTGTACAGCACTATTTTTAGGCAATTTGGAAATGCCCGTCTGTCAACCAAATGATGGACAAAATCATTTGATTTGGCTTTTTCAAAGTTTGTTGGTTAAATATAATGCCATAAAGTAATTAACCATGTAAATTATATTGATTAGTGTTATACTAATGCAAAATATATTCGCCGGCATTAAAATTAGTCAAATATCAAAGAAATTTATCAATATTTGCAAAAATTTATCAAAAATTACAAGGAAAATAAGTAAAAATAAGAAAATGTGTCATAGTGATGTATATTTTGTCGCAAAATATCCGTTATTCGGATACTTTTAATAATAATTAGAAATTATATGTTATATTTATACATCTGAACTAAATAGACATTTATTAAAGCCATATATATATTTATTTTTCTTGAAAGTTTGTTTTTATTGTCAAAAATCTATTATAAACAAAAATATGAAATTAAGAAAACCGAATCAACGAATATTTTATCCTAATTGTACGCAACACTAACACATAAAATGACAGCCATATTGTACAGTGCTGCCAACTTAAACATAAATCAGCACAATAGTTAATATACGTTTATTATTTGTTTATGAATATCACAATTTTATTAATGGTTTTTAAGGCTAAAGTGTGCTTTAACTATTGAGTGCATTAAAAGCAAAATAAGATTTTTTTTATAAATACAAGCGTAAATCTTTAATGTCAAGCGATTTATAAAAACAATATTTATTTTTAAAAAAATTCATGTCTGCAGAAACTTAAGGGGGTTAGTAGATTCATTCGCCATGTTTTTATACCATTTACCATTGTGAGAAGGGTATATATATATAAGTTTGTCATTCCTTTTGTTGTTACCACGTTATAATTTTCCTACTCTAAAAAGTGTATATATTATGGATCCTTATACATGTGTGTCGGAGTCGTTAAATCTGTGTCCGTCTGTCTGTGTGTATATCTGCCTGTCTGATAAAATAAATTTTCAGAAGATCCTAGACATAAATCATAGTCCGCGCATTCGGCGGTCTTTTGTTTCTTCTACCCGGAGGCATGTTACCTTGATGAAAGATCCTCATCTTGGTGTTATTGCAATCCCGGGGAAAACAGGTGCTACTGGTACCTCTAGTCTGCCGGGACAATAAACTAGTGATGATCAAATGTATCCTCGGCCTTTCCTTTAAATGATTTGACATGGGGTCGAACCAGAGAATCACATAATCTGGTACCACGGGAACCGGTAGTCCGCAGAGCAGAGTTTCGGACTTTTTCTTGTCCCGGTCATTTGAGAGGTCCCTTCAGCGTGCATGTGGTGGCTGTGGTTTACACCCAAAGTGTGGTTTAAACCCCAAGTGTGTAAAGTCTATAATTCTGCATAAGTCTGGTGCCGAGACAACAGAGACCCCACAGAAGAGTGACTGTGGGACTAAGCGTTGAAAATGAGTTGGTGTTAAGTGTATATATTGGGATATGCGAACCTTAAGTTTCCGTGTATCTAGAGTGAGTGTGTCGGATGTTGTTCTCTTTGAGTGTGTCAAATGAATGAGAAGCGTGCTGGGTTGAATGGTGTTGGATGAAAGGTATCTTATACAAGTGATACCATTGAATTTTCCTTTCTTGTCCTGGTAAGTTTTGTGTTTACTCTGTTCACACCAGATTTACCTCAGTGTTATGTTCTCAGTAAATAAGAACAAGTCCTCGGCTTATTTGATGTATTCGCGTTTCGGTCTACCGAATACGACTCTAGGTACTATTGCTGACTCAACAAAGGCCATCCCATTTGCTTGGTTTAAAACGGAAGTGATGTTTTTGCATCTCATAAGTTAAGCAAGGGGTCAGCAATAGTCAGAGTACTTGAGCAAAGGGCTTGTATAATGTACATGGACCGGCAGAACCATGTACAAAAATTGCCACCGGCTTGTAAGAAGCATAAAGGGGCGTTGGTGAGTCGTCTAATTAGTTCACCCTGTGGTGGAAAAAGTACCACCGTGAAAAAGGCCAACAGGGCAGATGTTCACGTAAAGCACATCGACTTCTTTACGAAAGTCATGTGGGATAAACATCAGTAGAAAGTGGCAAATAAGTGATATATCTGCAAGATAGCCCTTCTTATAACTCCGCTTTATATGCATGAAAGCTTGGAGCTTTATAAAGCGACTAGCAAATGAAGATCTTTTCCTTAAAGAGATATCTTAAGTGGAATATCAGCTCTATTTGCTTTAGTTTTGAAATCTTCCCTTCATAAGACATGAATCATAGCCCTCGGTTTTTGATTGTCTTTCGTTTCTTAGCAGATTTCAAGATTTTTTAAATAACTATAAATTTTACTTTCAAATATATAGTATGTATTTTTTATCAAACAAATTTTGGTGTTTAAATAATATTTTAATACGATTGTATTATTTTTTCTGCACAATTTCTTTAATAACTTTGATTTTATGACGAACGAAAAGCATCAAATAAAGTGAATACAAAAACTTGAGCAGTTTTAATAAAGTGTAGTAAAAATATTAGGGTAGTTCATAGTAAGAAGAAAATTTTTTTATTATAAAATTAGAGAAAACTAAATTTTTAACAAGAAAAATTGTTTTAAAATAAATTTAAAGTATTGCTTTTGAGTTCTCATTATATGTTGTATAAAGTGAATACCCCTAATAAACCTCAGCGTGTTTTTTTTTTTGTATTTATTGTATGCTTTTAATTGCATCTAACATTTACTACCACCAAACAAAGCTAAACAAAAAAAACTTCTATTTAACACAGCTACAACTGCAAACCGTTTTGAAAATACTTAAGGTTAGTTAGAGCATGACTTTGAAAAGCATTATTCGTTTGGGATTTTTATTTCTATAGCATTTTCATCTTCTTTTTCTTCGACAACAAATATACATATAGCTTTTACTTACTTAATCAAGATTTTTTCATCTTTTTACTTACTCCCCATTTCTTCTTTCGTTTTCAATAGAAAAGTTAAAAAAAATAGATTTTATTAAAACAAAGATAAACTTTTTTCTATAACATCTAGTATTTTTATATATATATGGCTCTAGTTATTTGTGTTAAGCCTTTAAAAATAATTATATATAAAAAAATCTAGGTGATTTATTCGGCAGTAACGAATCTTTTATGGGGTTCAGTTTAGTATATTTCCAAAGAAACGTAAATGTTTATTTTGCGTGGTTTGAAAGCGTTTAATATAACCTTTCATTTGATATATATATTTTCGTTATTTATAGTATTTCCTCATAGGGTAAATCAGTTGTTTTTTAATACCAAAATTCTCGAGTTAGTTATTAGTTAGTTCGAATCGAACCCACGATCTGCGGTCTAACAGTCACTAACCTACCGGAGGGAGACAAAGTCCAAGGATTATGCTGCGCTGAATCCGAATTCGAAGTCAGAATTTGCCCATGACATTTGTTGTGGCATTGGTAGGTGAAGTAACTAGTTGTGCTGCAGGGATATAGCCATCTGTCCATCGGTTTATCCAACTTCCGATCTATGTGACTGCAAACATCATGACCCTAGTATAGGGTATCCAAATTTTTCTAAAAGAAAATAAATAGAAAAGAAAACAAAACAAGACTTTAGACAAGAAGTAAATGAAAGAAAGCAAAAATAACTCGAAAAAAGAACATTATAATTTATGGTTTACCACAACAACAATGAAGGTGAAAAAATAATAAAGAAGATTCTTTAGCTTTTGGGCTTAAACACGAAAAAAGAAAAATCGGAATGAAGGAAAAAACTAAAAAAAAATAATACAAAATAGAGACTCATTAAAAAATTATTTTTAATTACCATTTAGCGTTTCTCTTTACCACCTTTTTGAACGTGATGATGGCAGCTAGAGAACAAAAAAAAAAGCCAGCTTCGAACAAAAGTTAATGATTTAGAAATGTTGGATGATGGTCGTCGGTTGTATTTTGTTTGGTTGGTAAATGAAATGAATCCATGTCAGATTAGCCAACGTCAGACGAAGTGTGAATGTTTTGATTCATATTGTTTGCAGTAATTAGGATAAAATTATGTTTTCTTTTTTTTAAGTTTTTTTTTTTTTTTTTAATTTAGTTTTTGAGTAATTAATCTTAAAGTTTTTAAAATTTATGTAAATCTCTGTTTAGTGGGTGTCATAATTGGAAACTATCTTAAATGTGTTTTGGATTTGTGTATGTGATTTCTTTTTAAAAAACTTAAAATTTTAAAAATTTCTAAAAATTTCGTTTAAGATCTGTTCTCCTTGAACTTGCTTTAATATCTAAATCAGACATTTTTATTTCTATAATTTCAAACTATTATATAACCCTCATCAAGAATTACTATTATTATGCACATGATATTATAAATTACTGTTAATTAACTTTTACATTTCTAATAAGATAACGGTTACATCTACTCATTATTCAACCTGTTTAAACAAAAATATTGACCCCCATAATAACATAAAATAAAATAAAATTTTACACCTTAAACTACAACAAAACTATAAAACTGATTAAAGAAAAAAGTTCCTTCCCTTCTCCGAAACTAAGTCTATAATATGTCTATAAAGATTTCAACAACAATTATTATCTCTCACGCTTATCTAAGATTTATAACACAAAAAAAGAAAAACTCTTAACACCTAAAACTACAACAACAAAGAAGAAGAAAATAGTTTGTTTTTAAAACCCCATCATTAACTTGCTGCTGTTTTTCTATTTTACTTAACATTACATTAGATGTAAAGTTAAAGTTCATTATATACATACATAAAAAAAATTACATACATATAACCTACACCCATTTCGTGTAAATGTATTTGTTTGTTTTTCTTTTATTTGTAGTTTATTTGGGCTTTGTATAAGGTGTAGTTACTAAAAGATGTACCCTTTTGATTAACTTCTTAGAAAGAAATCTTTTGTATGGTATTATTATAAAAAAAGTAAACAAAATTAATGTAAAATTATTTTGTTGTAAATTTTTTGTTACAAAACTGTATGAAGTTGATTTACTATTATATTTTCATGATTTGTTTTAAAATAATGATTATCTTTTTCATCATAACGGTTTTTGAGGGGTAGGGTCAATTATAGATCGATCCTTATAAAGTTTGGTACATATGTAGATTTTGGTCGAATTTCATCGCTATCTGCGAGAGAGTTAAAGCAATTTTCTGAAGGGGTCCTTATATGGGGGGTTATGGACCATGAATTATAAAACGATCCTCATACAATTTGTCAGGGGTATTTCAGTTAGTATATAACACGTTTAGGTCGATTTTTATCACTGTACTAGTTAAAAAACTGGCTTAAAAAAGTCACTTAAAGTTGTTTTCTGAAGGGGACCTTGTATGGGGCTTAGGGTAAATTTTGGACCGATCCTCGTACAATTTGGTAGATAGAGCTTCGTTCGTTTAAAATATTCGAATTTCATCGCTATAAGCGTATTTTTAAGTAAGTAATGAGGGTTAAAGTAGTTTTCTGTAGCTAACCTTATATGGGGGATAAAAAAGGTCAATTATGGACCGATCCTCATACAATTTCATAGAGGAATTTTCGTTCGCATTAAACTTGTTCATTGCTGTAGACATATTTTCCAGCCAGTAATAAAGCGTTAAAATCATTTTCTAAAGGGGATCTTATGTGGGAGGTAGGGGCAATTATGAACCAATCCTCTTAATTTATTTTTTTTTTCTTTATTGAATCTTTCTTATATAGAAATTTACAATAAGTAATAAAATCTTAACCTAAACTATAAATAAAGTTGTTATTGCCGCTGCAATTTCAACCAAAGTTCTCGATAATTAAATTATCTGGCAAAATTCAGTGTTTCCGTTCTTCTCAGTCGTCTATGACCCTCAAATGTCAGCAAGGGGATTTAGGTGATCCATTAGTTTCGACAAGTAGGTTAAACAAGAGAATTTGATCTCCTCGCATATTATGGGGACATTGAGATCTCTATGAATATTATTTACTATTGCGAATGTACTACGGGGCACCTGTTATTGACCTTAACAGTGCTGATTGCTTTCTTTGTAATTTTTCAACATTAGATGAGGAGGCTGTTCCCCACAGTTGAATGGCGTATAGTCATATCGGTTTTATAACTGTTTTGTATTTTTGCCAACGACTAAACGACTCATATGCACTGATATGAGTCGTTGAGTCGTTGGCATATCTGCAGTATATAAAATATATAGGAACAGACCTAGAATACTCCCCTAGGGTACTCCAGCAGATATTTTTCGACGTAAAGAGATCACATCTTTAGATCTGATTTAAAAAGATCTTTCATATATGTTAAGAAGTTTATGAACATTCATAGGTAGTAATGTGATAATTTTGTGTATTAGTCTATGGTGCCAGACTTTGTCGAAAGCTTGAGAAATATCTATGAATAATGCTAAGCAATATTGCTTGCTCTCGAAGGCCTTCCGAATAAGAGTAGTTATTCGATGTATCTGATTTGATAGAGAGATTTAAGAAACTTGTCTAAGTCGAATTTCATCGCTATACTTGCATTTTTAAAACAGATATTATTGTTAAAACTGTTTTCCGGGGGGGCTATGGGAAAACGTGGATCGATATTGCCCATTTTCAATACCAAACATACCTTACATATAGGAAATATTTATGTAAAATTTCAACCCTCTACATCTTTCTGTTCGTTCCCTAGCGTGTATTCAACAGACAGATGGACGGACGGACATAGCCAGATCGTCTTAGAATTTAATAAGGACCCAAAATATATATATTTTTGTGGGTCTATGATCAATATTTCGATGTATTACAATGTTCACAGATATTTTCTTCGAAAATCTTTCGTTGACATACATTTTTATGGACAGACGGACATAGCTAAAACGACTTTACTGTTCCACAATGTCAATATAAATTTTTTACTTCACTCAAAATTAATTTTAAATATATTTCTAAATACTTTACAAATTAAGCTTTTATTGAATGTACACCCACCTCTCAAGTTCAAGTTGCACTGCTCCGACTTTTATGTATTTAAAATCAAAATATTTTTATAGTTAAACATCATGAAATAAATAAATGAATACAAAAGCAAAAAAAAGTTGCATAGATAACATCAAAACGAAGATGGAAAAAGAAAAACCAAATAACAACAAAAAGTTAATTGTAAAGTGTAATACCAATGTTAAGAGGAGAACAACAACAATAAAGAAAAGCTTGCATCTAGAAAACAAAATAAAATACATTGAAATATACACACACACATTAACACTCACAGATACTTACTTGCACATAAATAACAACAACCTGCATTGTAAGCCGCTTTTGTAAACGCAACATTAGTCTTCAAACAAAACTAAACGAATCAACATTTTCTGAAGCAAAGAAAAGGTAAAAATTTAACTTTTAGTTAAGTATGAGTACGTACATACAGACTCACATAACTAGTTTTTGTTGTTTATTTTTGGTTGCTGCTGATTTCGGAACAGACAATAACATTCAGCGGCGGCATCTGAAATTTCCACCAACAATAACGAGAAGAATCAACAAACTGAAACAACAATGATAGCAGCAATAGCAACAATAATAACTAAAGATGCTTTAAGCAGAAGCAACAAATGAGAATGAGTGCCTCAAAATGTTAAGGTGCAATCAAGCAAAATTTTCAAAAGTTGTGATTTTTTTTTGTTTGTTTATCTGCTTTGTATTTCCAAAAGTTTAAACAATTTGAATGTGAAGGGATCTTTTCATTTAACATGATTTAACAGAGTTTTGAAGGAGTAAATTTACATTTTTGAGACCCTTGATGTAGAGTTATTGAACTTTTAGAGAATTTTCTAAATTTATCAGCAGTAGAGTCCTTTAAGCGTTGTCAAACTAGATTCCGAATGATCTGAGATCTTAGATGTTTCGAATCTATCAGGCATACTTTTGAGGTTTCTTTTTTAACTAAATTTTTCTAACACCTTCGATGTTGAAATTACCTACATCGTCAACTTATCAGATCAGATCTCAATTTACTATTCTGTAAACCCAATAGTAAATTTCTGTTTCTTCATTGGATTTATATTTGTGCTCTAATTCTCCTTCGGTTCACTTTTTGATATCAAAGATAGAGTTAAAGTTTAGCGAACTCTCCTCTCAAATTTCTTCCCGATATTTCATACGTTAATAGTAGAAATTTTTTTTAACTTTTATTCCTATTCAATAATATCTTTATAATTAAATTTTTTGGTTTACTAATAACATTTTATTTATTATTCCTTTCAGGTCTGTACAAATCATTATAAACTTTGACTAGTAAGTAATATTATTTAATTTTCTATATTTTTTTTTAAACCATCTTAATGATTTTTTTTTTTTTTACGTAACAAAAACGTAACATGATCAAAAGGCTGGCAGTTTCCACTTAATCCATTGTTAAACTGCACACAAAAGAAAATGCGTCTATTCAGCGCTTTTTCTATTACATTCTGATTTACAATAAAAACCTCATCATTACCTCGTCATCATTTGGTACGAAATAGCTTTAAGCAATTCGTTTTAATGATGTTTTTGTAACGTTTTGTAATCCAGCAAACTATTTTAAACAACAAAACCAAAAGAAACAAAATCAAATTAAAACCCAAAAGAAGCCTTGCGCGCCTGCCTAAATAAAAACTTTAGTAAAAAAAATTCTTCTTAAATTGCCACAAATCATGCCACGAAAAAGACCAACGATTCTAAAAAGAATAATGATTTAACATTAACAGAAAACCTACTGGAGCAGCACCTCAAATAGAATTTATCTAGAGCAATTAACAATTTTTCTTAAAATTCTTCTTAAAACCATTAATATTTTTTTCTTTCTATCATCAATCATGGGTGCATGTGTTATAAAACTTCTTTGAAATTGTAGTTTTAGAAAGAAAAAATTAAAATCGTGAGTTTTATATTTCGCTGATCATGGCGTTTGTAAAATGGAAGCTTAACTTGCCACACTATTATTTCTTATGGCTTGTTACATGTCTAGCATTACGAAAAATGTTCTGTGTATGATCACCTTTAGGTTTTTCTTATTTTAAGAATTAATGAAAATAGTTGGGAGGGTTTTAATCGTTTTACAAATGAAAAGAAAATTAATCATGAAGAAAAATAATGGAACAAATTACTGTAATTGAGGGGTTTATTGCAACAAGTCCATAACCATACAATTCATAAAAAGGACAATTTATCGATATTCTCCTTAAAAGAAAAAATTTATAAATGTCTTTTATTAAAGAAAAATTCACTTAAAAAATTATCAAAAATTTCCTCAAAAAAATTTTAGCAAAAATTTTCTATCAAAAAAGTTATTTATGGAAAATATTCTATAAAAAAGGAAATTTATCGAAAGTTTCCTAAAAATTTAAATTTATCGAAAATTTCTTAAAAAATGTTATTGGAAATTTCCTACAAAGGGAATTTTATCAAAAATTTCCTTTAATACGAATTTTATCGAAAATTCCCTACAAGAAGAAAATTGATCAAAAATTTCCTATAAAAACTTATCGAAAAAAATTTATCCTAAAAAAGGACTTAAGTCGAAAATTTTACTATTAAAAGAAAATTTATCGAAAATTTCCTATAAAAAGAAAATTTATTGAAATTTTCCTATAAAAAGAAAATTTATTGAAAATTTCCTATAAAAAGAAAATTTACCGAAATTTTCCTATTAAAAGTACATTTATCGAAAATTTCCTATTAAAAAAAACATTTATCAAAAATTTCCTATTAAAACAAAATTTATGGAAAATTTCCTATTAAAAAAACATTTATCGAAAATTTCTTATTAAAACAAAATTTATTGAAGATTTCCTATAGAAAGAAAATTTATTGAAAATTTCCTATAAAAAGAAAATTTATGGAAAATTTCCTATTGAAAGTAAATTTATCGAAAATTTCCTATCAAAAAAAAATTTATCGAAAATTTCCTATCAATAGAAAATTTCCTATAAAAAGAAAATTTGTCTAAAATTTCCTATAAAAAGACAATTTATCAAAAAATTTCCTATAAAAAGAAAATTTGAGAAAAATTTCCTATAAAAAGAAAATTTTACGAAAATTTCCTATTAAAGAAAATTTATTATTTCCTATACAAAGAAAATTTGAGAAAAATTTCCTTTAATAAGAAAATTTGACGAATATTTTCAATAAAAAGATAATTTCCTATAAAAAGAAAATTTTACGAAAATTTCCCATTAAAAGAGTATTTATCAAAAATTTCTTAGTAAAAGAAAATTTATCGAAAATTTCCTATAAAAACAAAAAATGAATCAAGAATTTCCTGTAATTTTTTTTTTGTAAATTTGTCTGAAATTTCCTATAAAAGGAAAATTTGTTTAAAATTTCCTATAAAAAGAAAATTATCAAAAATTTCCTGTAAAAAGAAAATTCGAGTAATTTCCTATAAAAAGAAAATTTATCAAAAATTTCATATAGAGGGAAATTTTGTTAAAAATTAACTAAAAAATTAAATCTATCACAAATTTCCTAAAAAATAAGAATTTATCTTAAATTTTTTAAAAAGTAAATTTATAAAAAATAAATTTTTTATAATTTATAAAAAGAAAATTTATCGAATATTAAATAGGAATATTACCGCAAATTTTCCTTAAATAGTAAATTTTTGTTTACTTCTATAGAAAATTTGTCAAAAATGTTCTATAAATATCGTTAATCATTGATTTTATCCCCAATTAAACCCTCAACTTTTATTGTGAGAAATTATTGACACTAGGTCAAAAACAAATTACAGACATTCATTAAATATTTAAATAACAATAAAATGATATAATATTTAAGCTATTTCAGCTGTTTTTTTGCCTTTGTCTATTGTTAAAAATTTTAATACCCTACATCGTTTAACTAATCTGTCGCTTGCTTGCTGCAGTCAAAATTAAATAATAAATCGTTTATTCAACACTTTTTTTAAACCTTCTTTGTAAGCAAAATACAAAACAAATATTCATTCAAATAAAAACTCTGACCGGAAACTTATCTCCAAAAAGAAAGAAAAAAAAATAACAAAAAAAAAAAAAAAACGAGATAACAAAAGATTGCATGTGGAGTTGGTCTATTCAACAAAATCATATGACGCAGTATGTTGTCCACTGTTTATAATAACAACCTAAAAATAAATGACAACAACAAAATAAAAATTATAACAATTTCATGATGAAAATATAATACTTGCCACTAGTCCGCATAAAACTTAAACCACGTACTTTTGTTGTACTATTGTGTACTCCTAATATAGAGATGTGTGTCATTATTAAAAAAAATTTAAAGCCGGTTTTTTTTCAGTTGAACTACTCAAAGTGAGAAAAATAAAGAATAAAATAAAAAAGTTTAAAATAAAACAAGTTAGAGTGCTATATTCGGCTGAGCCGAATCTTAAATACCCTCCACCAGCTACTTTTATATTAATACTTTTCTAATTGATCAAATATTTGTAGAAATAAGTCTTCTCATGTCTTAAATAGAAAAATCCCAAGATTTAAACAGCTTAGATCTATTACAATTCCAAGATTTATTGAACATTATAAACGCCATATTCTTTTATATTTTTATAGTGCTTAGCAATATTTGATAATTTGCATGTATGCATGTGTGTGAAAGATTTAAGGATTTTGAAAATACATACATATATATAATTTTGTTCTACACAAATTAATAATGCAAATAGTTAAATAAGGTTAAAGCGCTTTTAGGGGCAGTTCCTAGTATGGGAGATAAGATCAATTATAGACCGATCGTAAAAAATTCTTTAAGCAAAATTTCTGTACATAAAAGCTATATTTCAATCAAATTTTGTATCTATATCGTAATTTAGTATAGCTTTATTTGGTAATGAGTAATGTGCCTTTAAGAGATTTTCGTAAAAGGACCTTGTATGGGGGCTATTACCAATTGTGTATATAAACACAAAATTTCAAAATTCTGTATCTATATCATTATTTGGTAATGAATATTGTTCATCTAAGTGATTTTCTGGAGGGGACCTAGAGCTATGACCAAATATGGACCGATCGGGAAAAAATCACAGTAATATTTCTATGCATATGGGCAATACTTGTACCAAATTTTATATAGATATCTTAATTTAGTAATGAGTTAATCGCGTTTAAGTGATTTTCGGGAGGGGACCTTGTATGGGAGCTATGACCAATTATGGACCGATCGGAAAAAACTTTCAGAGTAATATTTCTATGCATATGAGTAATACTTATACCAAATTTTATATGGATATCTTAATTTAGTAATGAGTTATGCGCGTTTAAGTGATTTTCGGGAGGGGACCTTGTATGGGAGCTATGACCAATTATGGACCGATCGAAAAAAACTTTCAGAGTAATATTTCTTTACATATGGGCAATACTAATACCAAATTTTATATGGATATCTTAATTTAGTAATGAGTTATGCGCGTTTAAGTGATTTTCGGGAGGGGACCTTGTATGGGAGCTATGACCAATTATGGACCGATCGGAAAAAACTTTCAGAGTAATATTTCTATGCATATGAGTAATACTTATACCAAATTTTATATGGATATCTTAATTTAGTAATGAGTTATGCGCGTCTAAGTGATTTTCGGGAGGGGACCTTGTATGAGAGCTATGACCAATTATGGACCGATCGGAAAAAACTTTCACAGTAATATTTATATGCATATGGGAAATACTTATACCAAATTTTATATGGATATCTTAATTAAGTAATGAGTTATGCGCGTTTAAGTGATTTTCGGGAGGGGACCTTGTATGAGAGCTATGACCAAATATGGACCGATCGGAAAAAATTTCAGAGTAATATTTCTATGCATATGGGCAATACTTATACCAAATTTTATATGGATATCTTAATTTAGTAATGAGTTATGCGCGTTTAAATGATTTTCGGGAGGGGACCTTGTATGGGAGCTACGACCAATTATGGACCGATCGGGAAAAAATTTCACAGTAACATTTCTGTGCATATGAGTAATACTTATACCAAATTTTATATGAATATCTTAATTTAGTAATGAGTTATGCGCGTTTAAATGATTTTCGGGAGGGGACCTTGTATGGGAGCTATGAACAATTATGAACCGATCGGGAAAAAATTTCACAGTAACATTTTTGTGTATATGAGTATTACTTATACCAAATTTTATATGGATATCTTAATTTAGTAATGAGTTATGCGCGTTTAAATGATTTTCGGGAGGGGACCTTGTATGGGAGCTATGAACAATTATGAACCGATCGGGAAAAAATTTCACAGTAACATTTTTGTGTATATGAGTATTACTTATACCAAATTTTATATGGATATCTTAATTTAGTAATGAGCTATGCGCGTTTAAGTGATTTTCGGGAGGGAACCTTGTATGGGAGCTATGTCCAATTATGGACCGAGCCAGAAAATTTTTTCTCTGAATGATTTCTATTGACATAAGATTTCAATTTGCAAAATTTTGTGAAGATATCAACATTCTGACGGAAGTTATTAACAAAAAACCCATTTTCCGGGAATATGTACTTTTGTATGGAAGGTATATGAAATTGTGGTCCGATTCTGGCAATTTTCAGCAGGGATCAAGCTCTTGTGTAGAAACGAATGTATGGTGATTTTCATGGAATTACCTTGCATAGTTTTCGAGAAAATTACATCAGAATGTGTAAAAAATGCTTATTTTTTTCGGAGTTGTTTTAAATTTTGATTCATAACTTTTCCCGATGTGAACCGATTTTGCTCATTTTCAATACCAAACTGTACCGGATAATAGTGAATATTTTGGGTGAATTTGGTTAAATTATATTGCTTCGTTTTAACGTGAGCGTGTTTTACACAGACAGACAGACGGACGGACGGACGGACAGACGGACATAGCTAAATCGACTCAGAATTTGATAAGGACCCAGAATATATATACTTTGTTGGGTCTCAGATGAATATTTCTTGGTGTTACACACGGAATGACAAAGTTATATATACCCTCTATCACCACTGATGGTGGTGGAGGGTATAAAAAATGTAAGCCTAAAACAAGCTTTTTATGAGATTTTCCCAAAAATATAAATATGACACAAATACTTGTGCCACAATTGGTGTAAACGAATTTCTGTGCACCCTATAGTTATTGAATTGCACTGCTGCACCATGAAGAAAAATCAAACATTTTATTTAAATGGGAAGTTTATTAAAAGCTTTTTACAGAAATTTTTCGATAAGTTTCCATATATAAATGTATTCGATAAATTTCCCTTTTTATAGAAAATATTTGATAAATATCCTTTTTATATGAAATTTTTGATAAAGAGAGAACTCTTTGTTAGACATTTCCTTTTTATAGGAAATTTTCGATAAATTTCCTTTTTATAAGAAATTTTTGATGAAATTCCTTTTTGTAGAAAATTTTTGGTAAATTTCTTTTTTATAAGAAATTTTCGATAAATTCCCTTTTTATAGGAAATTTTCGATAAATTTCTTTTTTATAGGAAATTTTCGATAAATTCCCTTTTTATATAAAATTTTCGATAAATATCCTTTTTATAGGAAATTTTCGATAAATATCCTTTTTATAGGAAATTTTCGGTAAATTTCTTTTTTATAGGAAATTTTCAACAAATTTCCTTTTTATTGGAAATTTTCGATAAATTTCCTTTTTATTGGAAATTTTCGACAAATTTCCTTTTTATTGGAAATTTTTGTAAATTTCTTTTTTATTGGAAATTTTCGATAAATTTACTTTCTATAAGAAATTTTCAATAAATTTCCTCTTTATAGGAAATTTTCGATAAATTTCCTTTTTATAGGAAATTTTCGATAAATTTCCTTCTTATAGGAAATTTTCTATAAATTTCCTTCTTATAGGAAATTTTCTATAAATTTCCTTCTTATAGGAAATTTTTTATAAATTATCTTTGTATTGGAAATTTCCGATAAATTTCCTTTTTATTGGAAATTTTCGATAAATTTCCTTTTTATTGGAAATTTTCGATAAATTTACTTTCTATAAGAAATTTTCAATAAATTTCCTCTTTATAGGAAATTTTCGATAAGTTTCCTTTTTATAGGAAATTTTCGATAAATTTCCTTTTTATAGGAAATTTTCGACAAATTTCCTTCTTATATGAAATTTTCTATAAATTTCCTTTGTATTGGAAATTTTCGATAAATTTCCTTTGTATTGGAAATTCGTAAAGGAAATTTTCTATAAATTTCCTTTGTATTGGAAATTCGTAAAGGAAATTTTCTATAAATTTCCTTTGTATTGGAAATTTTCTAAAAATTTCCTTTGTATTGGAAATTTTCGATAAATTTCCTTTTTATTGGAAATTTTCGATAAATTTCCTTTTTATTGGAAATTTTCGATAAATTTCCTTTTTATTGGAAATTTTCGATAAATTTACTTTCTATAAGAAATTTTCAATAAATTTCCTCTTTATAGAAAATTTTCGATAAGTTTCCTTTTTATAGGAAATTTTCGATAAATTTCCTTTTTATAGGAAATTTTCGATAAATTTCCTTCTTATAGGAAATTTTCGATAAATTTCCTTTTTATTGGAAATTTTCGATAAGTTTCCTTTTTATTGAAAATTTTTGATAAATTTTCCTTTTTATAGGAAATTTTCGATAAAGTTCCTTTGTGTAGGATATTTTCGACAAAGTTACTTTGTATAGAAAATTTTCGATAAATTTCCTTTGTATAGAAAGTTTTCGATAAATTTCTTTTTTATAGGAAATTTTTGAAAATTTTCCTTTTTATAGCAAATTTTCTATAAATTTCCCTTTTATAGCAAATTTTCGATAAATTTCCTTTTTATAGGAAATTTTCTATAAATTTAATTTTTCATAACTTTCCAATCCATGCAAAAATTTGATAAATTTCACTCTATTCGGACGGACAAACAGGCATGGTTAAATCAAGTCAATCGATTTGCCTCATAGTTACCAACACAATGAACAATGAAGCTTATTCCACCCAATGTTGATAGG
>NW_023995147.1:0-27500 GCF_015586225.1 Lucilia sericata | reverse complement strand
ATCATTCAATTTGTTTGAAATGTGTTAGGACAGTATAATAAGCATGGCCTCCTTCACCAGTCACAGGACTAGTTTATTTAAATTTATTTTCTGCAAGTTTACGAAAATCAATAAATTATTCAATTTATATAAAATCTATACAATTTTTATAAAATCTCAAACATAATCTTCCTTTTTCTTCTTTCAAACAAAATAAATTATTAATAAACTTAAAACTCAATTTCCTTAATAAAGAAATATTATTTATATATTTTCAAAAGCAAATCTTTGCTTTAATTTAGTTTTAAAATCTTTTATAAAATTTAAATCGATAATAAAGTTGTAAGAATAAAACAATCAAGAAAAAAATCTTTAATAAAAGTCTCTACAAAGTAACTGTTGTTGTTTAGAAAAAAAAGTTATTATTCAATTTATTTTTCTATTTCTAATTTCTAAATTTCATTTTGGTCTTTTTCTTTTGTTGTTCAAATGAAAAATAAATTTTGTAAAAAAAATTCTTTGAAAAATCTTTCTAAACCTTAGTATGGGACTATATGTGTATGAATGAAGGTTTGAGTTTATCAATAATTTGTTTTCTGCCTTTAACTGATGATGTTGTTATTGTTGCAGTACTGCCTTTTTACCTTTATTGTTTTTAAGCCTTTTTTTGTTCTTATAGTTGGTTTTTGAAAGGTTTTTTCAGTTATTTTTACAAAACGGGTGGTGTCTGCTGACTTTTTGATAACTATTGTTTAAAAATGAACAGACACAAAAAACATCTCCAAGATTTTTTCAGTTTTGATAAAACTAAGATGTGGGGTATTATTTTTTTTAAGATTTTCATAAAAAACGGCAGATGGGTTTGTTTTTAGCCTTTTGAAAACAAAAGAATTGTTTTTATTCCAAGGTGTTTTCATTTGTTTTTCCCCTCTTTAAAGAACGAAAGAAAAAAGTTTAATAAAGAAGACACTTAAAAAATAATTTGTTTAAATTTTTCAAAATAACAAAAAATACTTATATATAAAATGCCATAAATAATACTTACTACTAAACGGACAAAAAAACTGTAGTTTTAAACTTAAAACAAACATAAATGATTCTTAACATTTTTCTTTTGATACTTTAGCCTTCAACTAAGTTTGTCAGCATGGCTGGTAGTAGGTTTTAAACTTTTCGTTGGTTTTATTTCTGTTTTTGGACCAACAATTTGTTGTGGTCTTCAAAAACTCATTTTTTTCGTTAGCCTAAGGCTATAAAAATGACCATTCGTCCATATGACTGGCCAAGTGACTGTGTGGCTGGTTGGCTGTTTGACTCACTATGTAATCGTCCCAACCCAACGAAGCTCAACTTAACTGCCAGTCTTTTGTTTAATGTCAGCATATGCAACTGACATATTTTTATTTTATGTGCAGAAAGAATATTTAAGAGTTAAAAGTAACCAAAGAATGAATGAATGAACAACCAAACAGATAAATGTTAAAAAAATATACATATATGCACGATGCAATACGCGTTGTAAAACCTGCAAGAAAAAACTCTAGAATTAAAAAGATATTCCTACAAACAACAAAAAAGTTAATGACATAAAAGATGTCATTCAAGATACTACAATGTGTTGTTCCTTGGTTAGTTGACCACGTTGTAACCAGTAGTTAAAACAACTGTTGTTTGTGAATAATACAAGTGGTCATCTTTAAAGAGTACGGAATTGCAAAAAAGACACAACCTACGTACTTTTTGTGGCATGAGTTATGAAAAATATGTTTTCAGTTAGGTCTTGAACGAAATAGTAAAAACTCTATGGCACAAGGAAATGGGACATATTTTCCATTAGTTATCAATGACTTAAGTTATCGCTTAAAAGCTTTTTAAATTTTTCTTTTTCAGTTTTCTTAAAAGCGAAATTAATTTCATATGAACTGTTTTCTATATACACACATACTTAGTAAAACTTCCTATCAATGAAAATATGTTGGAATATATTGATGACCACCAAGTTGTTTCATGATCACCAAGTGATCCTCAATTTTCTATAAAAATATTGATGATCACTAACAGATTAATAAATTTCTATAGAAAATTTTATAGTGATCAAGAATTTTCTATAGAAAAGTCTTTCGATCAACAAATGATCAAGAATTTTCTATAAAAAATTGTTCTATTAAGAAGTGATCAACCATTTCTTATAAAAAAAATTTCAATTACCAAGTGATCAACAATTTTCTATATAAAAGTTTATCGATAACCAAGTGGTCGACAATTTTCTATAGAAAAGTTGATCGATTATTAAGTGATCGATAATTTTCTATAGAAAATTTGATCGATCACTAAGTGATCGATAATTTTTTATAGAAAATTTAATCGATCACTAAGTGATCAACGATTTTCTATAGAAAATTTAAGTGATCAACAATTTTCTATAGAAAATTTAATTGATCACGAAGTGATCAACAATTTCCTATAGCAAATTTTATAGATCACTAAGTGGTCAACAATTTTCTAAAGAAAATTTAATCGATCATTTTCTATAGAAAATTTGATCGATCACTAAGTGATCAACAATTTTCTATAGAAAATTGTGATTGACTAAGTGATCAACAATTTTCTATAGAAAAGTTGATCGATCACTAAGTGATCAACAATTTTCTATAGAAAATTTGATCGATCACTAAGTGATCAACAATTTTCTATAGAAAAGTTGATCGATCACTAAGTGATCAACAATTTTCTATAGAAAAGTTGATCGATCACTAAGTGATCAACAATTTTCTATAGAAAAGTTGACCGATCACTAAGTGATCAACAATTTTCTATAGAAAAGTTGATCGATCACTTAGTGATCAACAATTTTCTATAGAAAAGTTGATCGATCACTAAGTGATCAAAAGTTTTATATAGAGAAGTTAATCGATCACTAAGTGATCAACAATTTTTTATAGAAAAGTTAATCGATCAATAAGTGATTTTCTATAGAAAAGTTGATCGATCACTAAGTGATCAACAATTTTCTATAGAAAAGTTGATCGATCACTTAGTGATCAACAATTTTCTATAGAAAAGTTGATCGATCAATAAGTGATCAAAAGTTTTATATAGAGAAGTTAATCGATCACTAAGTGATCAACAATTTTTTATAGAAAAGTTAATCGATCAATAAGTGATTTTCTATAGAAAAGTTGATCGATCACTAAGTGATCAACAATTTTCTATAGAAAAGTTGATCGATCACTAAGTGATCAACAATTTTCTATAGAAAAGTTGATCGATCACTAAGTGATCAACAATTTTCTATAGAAAAGTTGACCGATCACAAAGTTATCAACAATTTTCTATAGAAAATTTAATCGATCACTAAGTGATCAACAATTTTCTATAAAATAGTTGTTCTAGTGATCGACAACTTTTATAGAATAATTGTTCGATCATTAAGTGATCACTGATCATCTATCCACGAACGATCGACAACTTTTATTGAATAATTGTTCGTTCATCAAGTAGTTAAGTAGTTAAGTGATTAATAATTTTCTATAGGAAAGTTGTTCTATCATTTGGTGATCAACAATATTTTATAGAAATGTAGCATGATCAAAAATTTTCCGAATTTTCAAACATTTTTTATCGAAAGTTATTTGATCATAAAGCGATCTACTTCTATCTAAATTCTATCTATAATTTGAGGACCATTAAGTGATCAACATCTTTCTTAATGGAATATTGAATGGTCTCCATGTGATCAACAATTTTCTATGGGAAGGTTGTTCTATTACTTGCTGATCAACAAGATTCAATAGAAAAGATGTGTTCTATCAACCATTTTTCATAGAAAAGTTTTTCGATCACTAAGTAATTAAAACTTCTTTCAAACAGTTGTTCGATCAACAAGCGATCAAGAATTTATCGAAAATTGTCTTTAGCAAAATTAATCTATCACCTGGTGATCGAGAATTTTCTATAGAATAGTAGTTCGATCAATACTAATCTATAGAAAATTGTTTCTATAGGTTTACAGGTTCTTTTAGAACAGTTGTTTGATCGTTCTGAGATAGTTTAAAAGTAGTATCTTATACATTTTTGTATCCTGTTTTAGTCTAAAACTTAGTGTAGCGTATTTAAGTTAAAATTCTTCTGTAGAGGGTTACAAAATGATAAAAAATGCAAATATTTCTTCTTTATTTCACATATTTTTCTTTTATATAAGAAATACAAATTTATGTACTCTTCAAGATAACATGTGGATAATTTACGACTTTTTTTTTTTATAAATTTTTGTGAAATATTTCCCTTTTTGAAAGAAAAAACAAAAATAAACCAGTAACATTTGTTTAAATAAACGTTAAACCTAAGTTATATAAAAAATAAAATTAAAAAATGAAAAGAGATGAGAGTTTGGTTAAACATTTCTATTTTCTCTATGTCTAACCAATAAAAACTTAAACAATTAAAAAAATTTAAAGTGTTAATAAATTTTATAATTTTTTCATGATTTTATTAATCATAATTTTTATATTTTTTATTTATTTTTTATATGTAGTTGTTATGATTGTATAATCATTTGACAAGTGTTGTTGTTATTGTCAACCATAAATGTTACATTTGTCATTGTAACTTGTTACAAATAAGTCAACGCCGATAGAGAAAGAGAGTGAGTGAGAGAGCGACTTGTTGTCTACAAGTACATTTACCATTTCAAGTGTCATATTAACAATGTCATTTGGTCAATACAACAACTACAGAATAAACATGTTTTATATATTTTTTTAAATTTTTTGTTGCAATTTTATACCGACACAATGTTTGTTGCTGAAATTTTTTAATTGAAATACGTAACGAAATATAAAGTAGATTTTTATGGCAAAAAGAATTTAGTTATATAGATCAAGATTTTTGAGATTAAATGTCACAACAGTGATAGTGACAAACTTAAGATGAAACTTTTTTGGGACAAATTAATTAAAACTACTAAGTTAAGTGAATATTCTAAATTTTACAAATAGTGTTGATTGAATTCTATAATTGTATGTGGGTACCTTTTAAGAAACTTTAGTTTTGACTTCTAATATAAAAATTCCACTAACCCTATTTTTTCCTAATTATTCCCATTATATATGCAACATTTCTAATTAAATATTACAAAAACGTTTCAAGGAAAAATAAAACCCTACAAAATTTCATAATCTTCCCTTGTTGTTAATTGCCACCAATTGCACCATGCATTCATTTTCCCACAATTAAAAAAAAAAAAAACATTTTCAACAACAATAATAACAACAAGAAAAAAATCTCAGTTCCTTAACCAATCATAAAATTATGTTGCATTTTTAGTACTATATGTAAAATGTACATTTTTTCTCTTCAACATTACAAAATTTCTGTTATTGTGTTGATAAAGTACTTACAGTTTAAAGTCAACTTTTTGTATATCCGTAACTTAACTTCCTGTCATAACTTTTAACTTGTTGTTGGTGTTTTTGTTGTTTTCATAAAGTCTGAGTTTTAAATATTTGATGTTTTTAGAGTGTGTGTATGTGTCTGTGTTGCAAGTATTATTTTCATTCTAGACTGGAAATTGTCTGTCCGTCCGTCTTTATGTTTATTTTATTTTTGTATTTAAGTACATGGATGTAGAAGTTTTTCTTACAAAAAGTTATTTTCTGTGATTTTTTTTTTCAAGTTAAAACTGAGTGAAACTTCCTACCGCATGCATGATATTAAATTATGTAATGTTGTTGTTTTTTCGCTTTGTGATTTTTTTTATAGAAAAAAAAATTATGTCTGTATATCAACTAAATTAAATGTGAAAAAAGTGCAGCCATATATTTTTTATATAAAAGTAAACTGCTGCATCTTACAAGCTAAAATAGAGTTGACTCGTATATCAAGTTTTTAATGTCAGCATGAAATAATATCCGTTTTATGTTTCTGCCAGACTTTTTTCACCTTAAGACCAACATATGAGTTTAATGCGGTTTTTATAGAAACACTACAGCCTTTACCAGCAAACATTCTAATATCTCAACAATGCAATATTCATAGTCTAGTCTATAGTCTAGTCTATAGTCTAGTCTATAGTCTAGTCTATAGTCTAGTCTATAGTCTAGTCTATAGTCTAGTCTATAGTCTAGTCTATAGTCTAGTCTATAGTCTAGTCTAGTCTAGTCTAGTCTAGTCTATAGTCTAGTCTAGTCTAGTCTAGTCTAGTCTAGTCTATAGTCTAGTCTATAGTCTAGTCTATAGTCTAGTCTATAGTCTAGTCTATAGTCTAGTCTATAGTCTAGTCTATAGTCTAGTCTATAGTCTAGTCTATAGTCTAGTCTATAGTCTAGTCTATAGTCTAGTCTATAGTCTAGTCTATAGTCTAGTCTATAGTCTAGTCTATAGTCTAGTCTATAGTCTAGTCTATAGTCTAGTCTATAGTCTAGTCTATAGTCTAGTCTATAGTCTAGTCTATAGTCTAGTCTATAGTCTAGTCTATAGTCTAGTCTATAGTCTAGTGTAGTCTATAGTCTAGTCTATAGTCTATTCTATAGTCTAGTCTTATCTAAAGTTTAGTCTATAGTCAATTCTATAGTTTATTCTGTAGTCTAGTCTATAGTCTAGTTTATAGTTTATTCTATAGACTAGTCTATAGTCTATTAAATAGTCTTATCTATAGTTTATTCTATAGTCTATTCTGTAGTCTAGTCTATAGTATTGTCTATAGTCTAGTCTATAGTCTAGTCTATGGTGTAGTCTATAGTCTAGTCTATAGTCAAGTTTATAGGCTAGTATGTAGCCTAGAAAAACAAACATTCTTCTATATATATATCTATATTACCACCCAATTTTAAGTAGAGTGTTTTTTATACTGATTTCAACCGCATAAGGAACTTCTTGGTTTCATTCTTCTTTATAGTTTCATACAATTATTACTGTTAAACTTACCAAACAATTCTTTTTCATGTTCTTTTCCATTTTCAGGTTGTCATCATTTACCACACACAACAACAACAGAAACATCAACGAACCCAATTTCAACGTTAAAATAGAAAATTGTGTGTATTTTGCGAAAGAGATATAAAAAATTTTATAAATGTATAAAATTTATATTATCAGATTTTAATTGAAAACGTGCTTAATTTTTTGAAAAGCAAACTCGAAAAATACACATAAAAAAAATTACTCTCCGATAGCAGAAGGGGGAAAAAACCCATATAGAAAACTATCGTCATGACAGTTAAACTGGCCAAACTGTTTGGTACATCCACAACAAGTAACAATTCATCAGCACAAGTGCCACCACCTTTGCCGCCACCAAATCCGGCACCAGTTTACAATTATTATAATCATCCACAGTTGCAACAAAAATTGCAAAAGCCTTATAATCCTTATATGGATGATGATGACGATGATAATATGTCTTTGTATTCAACTACAGCCTCGATTATGACATCACGCGATCATCCGTTCAACAATTCCCAGCGTCCTTTGTTGGCCGATAGGAAACCACAATTGTTGTTGACACAAAATAACAACAATAATAAAAAGAAAAATTCAACCACAAATCAACAGAATTCTTCTTCTCAAACTTCCTATCAGCAACAGCAATTGCTAAAGCAACAACAGCAATACAACCAGCAGCAGCAACAACAACAACTTCAGTTGCAACAGGAAAAATCTTATATCTCACCCTATGTACAACAACAAAAACGTGATAGTGTTAAAGGTTTGCATGGCTTCAATGATTTCGATATTCTATCCCAACAGTACAATCAACACTTACAATCACCTCACATTGGTTATCCCTATGGCAGTCCACCATCACCTACTCGCACTTCAACACACACAACAGCTACAGCGTCATCCACATCAGCCTTGCAAAATATTGCTGCCAACAATACAACAGCAATAACAACAACGGATTTTGTATTTGATTCTTTGGCAACGACATACGGCAACAATAAACAACAGCAACAACATCAACCATTTGCTAGCATTTCAACTGCCTTAACCTCAACACCACGTTATGGTAATATCAACAATTATGGTTCTACAACTAGTGCCAATGCCTTCTCATCATCATCCACCTCCTCCAATTCCACAACTAACATCATCTCGAACTCCTCACGACCATGTTATGATGCTAATGATGCTGATTATTACACAGCAAGACCTTCAACGGATGCAATGTTGGGTAAATCATCTCGTTTTGAAGATGATTTTTGTAGTCGTCGTAATCTAGACTTTTCTAAGAATACTCATCTTGATGGCGGTGTCGTTGAACATCAACAGCAGCAGCAGCAGCTACAGAGTGGTCCTTTTATTTTTGGCATGCCACCAGAACAACAAACTGATTTTACACGTATGCCTCATGGTGGCCGCTCATTTGGTGATATCTCCGAAGATTCAGGCATAACAAAAGATGATGATAAATACTCAGCCAAGAGAATGGTAAGTTGAAAACCAGATTTACTTATGATTAGTTTTTTTTTTTAACAAATTAATTTAAAAAAAATGTGTAAATTCTAGTCTTACGTCTAGTCTAATATCTAGTCAAAATCCTGGAGTAAAGTCTAGCCTAAATTCTGGTCTAAAGTCTGGCCTAAAGTCTGGCCTAAAGTCTAGTCTAAAGTCTAGTCTAAAGTCTAGCCTAAAGTCTAGTCTAAAGTCTAGTCTAAATTCTGGTCTAAAGTCTAGCCTAAAGTCTAGTCTAAAGTCTAGTGTGAAGTCTAGTCTAAAGTCTAGTCTAAAGTCTAGTCTAAAATCTAGTCTAAAGTCTAGTCTAAAGTAAATTCTAGTCTTACGTCTAGGCTAAAGTCTAGTATAATACCTAGTCAAAATCCTGGTGTAAAGTCTGGCCTAAAGTCTAGTCTAAAGTCTAGCCTAAAGTCTAGTCTAAAGTCTAGCCTAAAGTCTAGTCTAAAGTCTAGTCTAAAGTCTAGCCTAAAGTCTAGTCTAATGTCTAGTTTAAAGTCTAGTCTAAAGTCTAGTCTAAAGTCTAGTCTAAAGTCTAGTCTAAAGTCTAGTCTAAAGTCTAGTCTAAAGTCTAGCCTAAAGTCTAGTCTAAAGTCTAGTCTAAAGTCTAGTCTAAAATCTAGTCTAAAGTCTAGTCTAAAGTCTAGTCTAAAGTCTTGTCTAAAGTCTAGTCTAAAGTCTATTCTAAAGTCTATTCTATAGTCTAGTCTAAAGTCAAGTCTAAAGTCTAGTCTAAAGTCCAGTCTAAAGTCTAGTCTAAAGTCTCGTCTATAGTCTAGTCTAAAGTCTAGTCTTAAGAGTAGTCTAAAGACCATTGTAAAGTCTAGTCTAAAATTTAGTCTAAAGTCTAGTCACAATTTTAATCTAAAGCCTAGTGTAAGTTCTGGTCTAAATCATGTGTAAGATCAATTCTAAAATATTGTCCAAATTCTAGTGCATAGTCCAGTCTATAATCTAATCTTATCCAGTCTGTACTCTAGTCTATATTCCCTATTGGGAATAATGTGCAGATTAGGTGAAACATGGAATGGGGTTTACTCTTTTAGTAAGAATCGATGGAATTACGTTGATTTTAAAAATATTTTTATTTTGCCGGTCAGACATCCTAAAATCCATTTAACAAACAGCAAATCGGATGTCGAGTGAACAATTAAGTTATATAACTTTACTAAAACATTTAAATAGAATTCTATGAATTTCATGTGGTTTTAAAACTTGTACTATTCCTAGTACTTATAACAGATACTAAATAGAAATTAAAACATTTTTCTTGCTTCAACGAAAATTACGAACAAACCTCTAGTATATATAAGAGACTAATAAATGCTCTACATTTTGTGGTTTTCTATACCTAAAACACCACTACCATAACATACAACCAAAAGTGAATACAAATATACATAAAAACATGAATTTTTAATCTTCTTATAGTATGTTGCAATATGCTGGTTAGTTATTATTATTATTATTGTTATTGCAATATTGCTGCAACAAAAGTGTGTTTACTTTGCTTTTAGTTAGTTTAGTTTAGTGTTTATATACATTGCCTCAGAATTGATAACAAGCAACAGCAGTACCAACAGCACCCAAAATAATAAGAACAACAATTATAATTATACACGAAAATCTAAAATTTAAATAGAAAATTCATAACTAAAGATAATAATTTAAATCACACATTGTCTAACAATAGAGACAAACATAAATTGCAACACATTTACAACATTTATATGATATACAATGTAAATTGTAAGAGTAAACAGTTTTATGAATACAACAACTTTATGAAATATAGCAACTAACTACTTTACTACAACATGTTGTACATTGTAAGCTTCATTCGTTATTGCTGCTGGAACTTATGAATATTTAGAATTTATAAATATTTATTTTTAATAAATAAAAACTTAAACAAATTTTTCGACAACTCGTTGCAGAAGAAGAAAACAAACACTTTTATTTTAAGTCTCACCACACAGTGTAACATGGAAAATTATAATGTATTTAATATTGTGTAAGAATTGTTGCATGCAGTTTTATTCATGCTCTAGTATATATGACTGTTTGTTTGTCTGCTTGTTAACATTTTACCAGCCCATCCATTCATCCATCTATCCCTCCATCCAACTAACTTATTGTTTAAATATTTAACCATGTTTTACAAATATTTAACACTCTAAAGTTTTTTTTGTGGTTATTAGTTTAAGCTTAAAACCTCAACATTATAATAGAAAAAATAATTAAATAATAAATTAACAAAGCAACAAGAGCTAGAATAATAACAACAACAACAAAAAATCGACTTAAATAATACTGAATTGTGTTTAGTGGTTTTACAACATTAAGAAGGAATTTTGGTTAAACGCTTTAGGCGAAAATTAAACAAGAACAACATAAAACTTATTGAAAACTTTTGTCCATAGTCCATAGTCCATAGTCTCGTCCATAGTCTGGTCCATAGTCTAAAGTCTAGTCTAGTCCATAGTCTAGTTTAAGCTACATTTAGTCTAGCTTATAGTCTAGTCTATATGTATAGTCTAGTTCATTTTCTAGTCTATGGTCTATTATATAGTCTAGTCTATAGTCTAGTGTATATTCTAGTTTAATCTATACATAGTATAGTCTATAGTCTAATCTACACTTTAGGCCATAGTCGGGTCCATAGTCTAGTCCATAGTCTGGTCCATAGTCTGGTCCATAGTCTAGTATATGTATTGTCTAGTTTAATCTATACATAGTCTAGTCTTTAGTCTTTAACCAAGTCTATAGTCTAGTATATAGTCTAGTCTAGCCTGTAGTCTAGTCTATAGTCTAGTCTATAGTCTAGTCTATAGTCTAGTCTATAGTCTAGTCTATAGTCTAGTCTATAGTCTAGTCTATAGTCTAGTCTATAGTCTAGTCTATAGTCTAGTCTATAGTCTAGTCTATAGTCTAGTCTAGTCTATAGTCTAGTCTATAGTCTAGTCTATAGTCTAGTCTAGTCTATAGTCTAGTCTATAGTCTAGTCTATAGTCTAGTCTATAGTCTAGTCTATAGTCTAGTCTATAGTCTAGTCTATAGTCTAGTCTATAGTCTAGTCTATAGTCTAGTCTATAGTCTAGTCTATAGTCTAGTCTATAGTCTAGTCTATAGTCTAGTCTATAGTCTAGTCTATAGTCTAGTCTATAGTCTAGTCTATAGTCTAGTCTAGTCTAGTCTATAGTCTAGTCTATAGTCTAGTCTATAGTCTAGTCTATAGTCTAGTCTATAGTCTAGTCTATAGTCTAGTCTATAGTCTAGTCTATAGTCTAGTCTATAGTCTAGTCTATAGTCTAGTCTATAGTCTAGTCTATAGTCTAGTCTATAGTCTAGTCTATAGTCGTCTATAGTCTAGTCTATGTCTAGTCTATAGTCTAGTCTATAGTCTAGTCTATAGTCTAGTCTTTAGTCTAGTCTATAGTCTAGTCTATAGTCTAGTCTATAGTCTAGTCTATAGTCTAGTCTATAGTCTAGTCTATAGTCTAGTCTATAGTCTAGTCTATAGTCTAGTCTATAGTCTAGTCTATAGTCTAGTCTATAGTCTAGTCTAGTCTAGTCTATCTAGTCTATAGTCTATAGTCTAACTATAGGTCAAGTCTATAGTCAAGTCTATAGTCAAGTCTATAGTCATAGTCTATAGTCTAGTCTATAGTCTAGTCTATAGTCTAGTCTATAGTCAAGTCTATAGTCTAGTCTATAGTCTAGTCTATAGTCTAGTCTATAGTCTAGTCATAGTCTAGTCTATAGTCTAGTCTATAGTTAGTCGGTAGTTAGTCTATAGTAGTCTAGTCTAGTAGTCTAGTCTATAGTCCTAGTCTATAGTCTAGTCTATAGTCTAGTCTATAGTCTAGTCCATAGTCTAGTCGATAGTCTAGTCTATAGTCTAGTCTATAGTCTAGTCTATAGTCTAGTCTATAGTCTAGTCTATAGTCTAGTCTAAGTCTAGTCTATCTAGTCTAGTCTATAGTTAGTCTATAGTCTAGTCTAGTCTAGTCTATAGTCTAGTCTATGTCTAGTCTATAGTCTAGTCTATAGTCTAGTCTATAGTCTAGTCTATAGTCAGTCTATAGTCTAGTCTATAGTCTAGTCTATAGTCTAGTCTATAGTCTAGTCTATAGTCTAGTCTATAGTCTAGTCTATAGTCTAGTCTATAGTCTAGTCTATAGTCTAGTCTATAGTCTAGTCTATAGTCTAGTCTATAGTCTAGTCTATAGTCTAGTCTATAGTCTAGTCTATAGTCTAGTTTATAGTCTAGTCTATAGTCTAGTTTATAGTCTAGTCTATAGTCTAGTCTATAGTCTATAGTCTAGTCTATAGTCTAGTCTATAGTCTATAGTCTAGTCTATAGTCTAGTCTATAGTCTATAGTCTAGTCTATAGTCTAGTCTATAGTCTAGTCTATAGTCTAGTCTATAGTCTAGTCTATAGTCTAGTCTATAGTCTAGTCTATAGTCTAGTCTATAGTCTAGTCTATAGTCTTGTCTATAGTCTAGTCTATAGTCTAGTCTATAGTCTAGTCTATAGTCTATAGTCTAGTCTATAGTCTAGTCTATAGTCTAGTCTATAGTCTAGTCTATAGTCTAGTCTATAGTCTAGTCTATAGTCTAGTCTATAGGCTAGTCCATAGTCTAGTCTATAGTTTAGTCTATAGTCTAGTCTGTGATCTAGTCTGTTATCTAGTTTATAGCCCATTGTCTAGCCTGTTATCTAGTATATAGTGTAGTCTATTATATAGTCTATAGGCTAGGCTAGTCTATAGGCTAGTCTAGTTTCTAGTCTAGTCTATAGGATATAGTCTTGTCTATAGGATATAGTCTAGTCTATAGTCTAAGTATAGTCTAGTCTATAGGCTATAGTCTTGTCTATAGTTACCTTAGCATCCTTGTGTTTTTCTGTGCAGGGCAATATATGGTCGATCTTGTCCGATTTTTTTACTAATTTCCTTTGACTTAATCCCACTATGCTGCCATAAAAGTTATTTTTATTTACTCATTACTAGCACCATTAGAAATTTTTGTAAATGCCTCTCCTACTTGCATTTCCAAAGAAATTCTTGAAAGTTCTTTTAATTTTCTAAATAAAGCTTATCATTGAATATTTTATGTTTTTACCAACTTAACTTTTATATGACTAAACAAATCTGTATTACCCTCTCCAAAATAAAACAAAATAAATAAAATTTTTTATATTTTTATATTTTAAATCTAAACTGCTTACAGCCCACATAAAATTATCAAGTAAAAAAATATAAAATAATAAAAAATTAAGATAAAATCTAAGAAATTTTATGAACACAAAATTTAAGAAAAAACAATATTATTTATAACTTCCTACCATAAAAATTGCCGAAAAAATATTTTGATAAGTAAAACTCTTTGTTATGATAAGTTACAACAATTAAAATCAGTCAAGTGTAATTGAATAATTTGCTAAATCAACAAGCAGCCAAATGAAAGAAAAAATCACACTATACCGGCAGCCAACTTATGACCGCCACTACTAACTACACCTTGGTGGCAAAGAACAAAAAAAAAAAAAAAAAAAAATGAGCAAAAATTAAATTCAGTCGAAATCAAAAGGAAATTAAGTGTAAAATTATGGTGATGATGGTGCTAACGATGATGTTGAGGTGGAAGTTACCTAACAGTAGTAGTAGACTGAAATTCTCTGTTGCTGTTTCCAACACTTCATTAGCGTAATTTGTAAACTAACACTATTTTATGGTTAAAAATTTTAGTTTTCTGTTCGGGGTTTTTTCTTCTTTTTTTGCAGAGACATATAGCTGTAAAAAATTATAAAATCATGCTAATAACCTTATTTAATTATTTCTAGTTCAACACCTTCTCATAGAATTACAAAAGCAAAAAAATAATTTAACAAAACTACATTATAACATTGCCACGATATCTTCTATTATTTTATTTCTTTGCCTCATGTTTTTCTTAATTTTTTGTTTTTGTTCATCTTGGTTTTTAAAAGTTACTGATGTGTTAAAAAAAAGTATTCTTGTACAAAGCCAACTTTGCAATATGAATGCACATAGAAACATATTAATATGTATGTAAGTAGACATAAGTTTTGTGGAAAATTGCATGCAACATTTTTTGCCTCCTTGTTATAGGCACCAGCAGCAGATGCTTCTCATTATAATTTGTTTTTTTATTTTATTCACATATTCATGTGTTTATATATAGATATAAAGTAACTGAAATTAATTTCATTTTATTTAATTTTCTTTAAATATTATTTTATTTGAATAGTCAGCTTTTAAGTTTTTTCTATCTTATTAACTTGTACAAATTCATCGTGTTAAATGAGAGAATACCCTACTTATAATACCCAATACTGCTTACTCGATTTATTTCAACTTCGAAAGTGAATATTCGAAAATCTTAAGTTATCTATAGTTATAGTCTAGTCTATAGTCTAGTCTATAGTCTAGTCTATAGTCTAGTCTATAGTCTAGTCTATAGTCTAGTCTATAGTCTAGTCTAGTCTATAGTCTAGTCTATAGTCTAGTCTATAGTCTAGTCTATAGTCTAGTCTATAGTCTAGTCTATAGTCTAGTCTATAGTCTAGTCTATAGTCTAGTCTATAGTCTAGTCTATAGTCTAGTCTATAGTCTAGTCTATAGTCTAGTCTATATCTAGTCTATAGTCTAGTCTAAGTCTAGTCTATAGTCTAGTCTATAGTCTAGTCTATAGTCTAGTCTATAGTCTAGTCTATAGTCTAGTCTATAGTCTAGTCTATAGTCTAGTCTATAGTCTAGTCTATAGTCTAGTCTATAGTCTAGTCTATAGTCTAGTCTATAGTCTAGTCTATAGTCTAGTCTAGTCTAGTCTATAGTCTAGTCTATAGTCTAGTCTATAGTCTAGTCTATAGTCTAGTCTATAGTCTAGTCTATAGTCTAGTCTATAGTCTAGCTATATAGTCTAGTCTATAGTCTAGTCTATAGTCTAGTCTATAGTCTAGTCTATAGTCTAGTCTATAGTCTAGTCTATAGTCTAGTCTATAGTCTAGTCTATAGTCTAGTCTAGTCTAGTCTATAGTCTAGTCTATAGTCTAGTCTATAGTCTAGTCTATAGTCTAGTCTATAGTCTAGTCTAGTAGTCTAGTCTATAGTCTAGTCTATAGTCTAGTCTATAGTCTAGTCTATAGTCTAGTCTATAGTCTAGTCTATAGTCTAGTCTATAGTCTAGTCTATAGTCTAGTCTATAGTCTAGTCTATAGTCTAGTCTATAGTCTAGTCTATAGTCTAGTCTATAGTCTAGTCTATAGTCTAGTCTATAGTCTAGTCTATAGTCTAGTCTATAGTCTAGTCTATAGTCTAGTCTATAGTCTAGTCTATAGTCTAGTCTATAGTCTAGTCTATAGTCTAGTCTATAGTCTAGTCTATAGTCTAGTCTATAGTCTAGTCTATAGTCTAGTCTATAGTCTAGTCTATAGTCTAGTCTAGTCTAGTCTATAGTCTAGTCTATAGTCTAGTCTATAGTCTAGTCTATAGTCTAGTCTATAGTCTAGTCTATAGTCTAGTCTATAGTCTAGTCTATAGTCTAGTCTATAGTCTAGTCTATAGTCTAGTCTATAGTCTAGTCTATAGTCTAGTCTATAGTCTAGTCTATAGTCTAGTCTATAGTCTAGTCTATAGTCTAGTCTAGTCTAGTCTATAGTCTAGTCTATAGTCTAGTCTATAGTCTAGTCTATAGTCTAGTTTACAGTCTAGTCTATAGTCTAGTCTATATTCTTGTCTATAGTCTAGTCTATAATCTACTTTATAGTCTATTCTATAGTCTGGTGTATTAAACTAATCTTGGAAATATACACTACGGTTTAGAGCTTTCTATAGTCGGCATGTAATGTCTTAGAAAATTACTATATATCGGGAAGGAAACCCTAACCACTAATATGTACAGCTTCCCAAAGTCACTCTTAAGCGCTTTTAATATATAATTTCCTTCCTTGTTTTTTTTATATATTTTTCCTTTTATTTTCCACTTCTTTTTATCTACATGGCTTATTATAAGCTTGTGAACAGCAGGCCGGGGACAATTATTGTATAAAATGTTTTTTTCTTCTCTTCTTTATTACATGTTTAACTTAGTTGGCAACATGGTTGCTTCTTGTCTATCTAAATAAGCTGCAGGAATTAATGTTAATGTTGTATGTAGATACTAAATAAATTTTACTGCAACATGCTGTTTTGAATACAGCAAATATTACACAAGTAAAATAAATTTGAATAAAATAGGGCAGGACAAATAAAAAAACTAGTTAATAGCAGAAAATGATAAAAAATAACTATTTAATGAATATGAGTTAAGGTTACTAGAAATGAAAAAAATATTTAAACTAGTTGGTACAAGTGGCGGTAAATTTTGTTAATAAAATTTTGTAATATGTTTAATGTCAACACTTGTTAGTAAGAAAAAAAAAAAAACGAAATAATAAATATTTATAGAAATAATTTTTGAAAATAAATAAACAAGCTTTCACTATATAAAAGGATACTTGCCGCTAGTGTTGCTATATTCAGCATTTAAGTAGCATTACATTAGTTATATTCCAATTACTTTAAAAGATGCGATTTGCAAAATGCTTGAATAATTGCCTATATATTCTGTAAAATACATTTTTTCAAATTGATCTATAAATTACAGAGTTATGGCTAAATGAAAACAATTACCTTGTTAGTATTCACTCATGCAATTTTTTTAATAACGGTAGTAGGTCGATTGTTTCTCTAAATCACCTATCAGATAAATCTTAAAGTTCTGTTTTCCAATTTAAGCTCTTCAATGTTCAAGTGTTTATATATTTCTTTTTCATTTCATTTTTTTTACTTGGCTTTTAAATATTGAACATAATCGTTTATAATAATGTTTCTTGTTTTAGTTCTTGTACTTATTATTATTTTTTTTTTTATTTTCTGCTACTTACAATAATTTTTTATTATTATTTGCAATGCAAAATTATTTCAACAGCAAATGTACACAACTTCTTGGAAAAATAAATAAACACAAGAGCAAAATGTTTTTATGCCAGTGGTATTTTTTTTCGTTCTTTCTTAACATTAACTTTGCGTTAAAACAAATTTACAACATAAACTTGTATTAAAAAGTATGCTCTAGTTAATTTAACGTGACCAACGTGTAGAGTTTTTTTATTTAAAGGCATAACTATTCGGATGAAAACTGAACCGAATTGATTAACGCTGATTATTTTGTGGTTAGATAAATAAAATCAGTTTCAGAAATGTCATAAGCAAAACTTTTAGAAATGTCAAATAGAAATAATTGTGGAAAGTATTTTTTAAGATATGTTACAAGAATCTATTAAACCGATTTCTGTCGAGATATAATCAAAACTTTTTTAATGCCATCCTAAACTCGCCGAAATTCGAAACAATAACTGATCAGACTCCATTGATCTTTCTAGTGATATGATCACAAAAACAATAAAACACAACTATACAAAATTAAGCGAACAGATTCAAAGAGCATTCGAAAAGAACTGTTACGTTTTAGTCATTGCCAGGCTTTTGTCGAAATTTATATCGAATTGTTTGTTCACTTTCAAAAACCATAAACGTTTGAATTTCAATGAAACTTCATAATAGTTGGTTCTCTTACTCTAAGACTTTTGCACTTTAAAGCAACAACTTTACAACATGCCTTATAATATCTCGACATATAAATTATAGTTTAAGATGGATTACCTGGCCATATAAAAGCTACTTACCTACAAGCAAATATACTTTATAACATAAAGCTGCAGTATAACTATAGAGTGCTCAGCGTAAAAAATATATATAGGCATTCACTACAAGATTTTTATAACAAGCACCAAACAGGTGGGAAGTATATTGTTTTTGTCATTTCGTTTGTAACACTATTGAAATATCAGTAAAAATCCGAAAAGTTCATATTTATGAATATGCAATCTGGAAAGAAGTGTCCATGTCCATTCATTCGACAAAGTTTCTTGTTGGAGGTATTACAACACAAAGATGATACCAAATGGAATTAGAAAAAAATATCGGAATAATGTTCTGAAATTAGTTATCTTTCGGTAAATCAGTAAATCAGTAAATCATTCATCACTCAGCTTTTCGAAAATACTCTCATAAAGTACTTCCCTCTCCGGACACCAATCTAAGTGTGAATTGCCTATAAGTGTGAGTTGTCTATCACTGATTTGGATCAACGTTGTCAAACTTTGCCACGGGAGTCCGAACACTCATCGGTTTATCACACAAACACAACATGAAATAAAAACCGACATTGTCTAATAATTTTACTCTCTTTACACTCATCGGTTTTTCAAACATGAAAAAAGCACAACATTTTCTAATAAATTTGCTCTTATTTAAAGTGCTCTCTTTCTAGCCATCTCTGAACCACTTGTCAATATGAATTCACAAGTAGTGTATTTATAAATTCGTTACTGATTCATCATAACTATGTTTCGTATTATTTTTCGCTTTTTTTTTTGCTCTCGAGCAACAAAATGTCTAAAACATTATGTTGAATTTTAGTATTTTATATATAATTTAAGAGAAAAAATGTGTTGCAGCTGCATTTAAAGAAAAAATACAATTTAAAACAGTAACAATATTGTTAAACATCAACAACAAACTCGTTGTTGCTGTTGTTGTTACACAGCTAGACATACATAGTTGTTGTTGCCGATGTTGGCTTACAGCGTATACACACATATATAAACATATGTATACGAATAAATATACTTTATATAGAGAGGTAAGGTATCATACATATGCCGAGTGATGGGAGTTGCAAATAGTTAAGTTGTTAGCCAGTTTGTCTGGTGCAGCAATATACAACAAAAACAACAACGTTTGGCAAAATACTTTTTTTTGACTAGATAGTTGTTGATTTTTCTTTTCAAAATTGCTGATGTTGTTTGCTGTTATGACCATGAGATAACTTTGACTTATAAAGTTACTACAACATGTCTACTAAATATTTAGATGTGTGTTTCTTGCTTTTTTTCCAATTTTTTTTTGCTTATTTTTTACATAATTTGGGGAAAATCATGTAAAATAAATTGAATTGTGCAAACAGCAAAAAAAGTGAAAAAAATACTTGAATGACGTCCTTGGGTTAAAAAAGTAATATATTTGTGTAATGATGTTTGTATGTGAAAATTATGCAATTTTAAATTATTTTAAATTTGCAATTTTTTCCAAGATAATTTATGTTCAAATAATATAAGAAAATAATAAATTTATTTAGGAATTTTAATGATTTGATTATAAAGCCAATTTTGACACCATAATTTGATTAGTTGTTATAAGAAATTGTAAAAAGAGGAATTTATTGCAAAATATTTATAAATTAAATGAGGTTTTTATAAGATATTTTGTGTTTAATAAGCAATAAGAGAAAATAATACCAAAATCAAATTAAGCTCTTAGTTCAGTTCTAGTTCAGTTCTATTTCTGTTCTAGTTCAGTTCTGTTCTAGTTTGGTTCTAGTTCTGTTCTAGTTTGGTTCTAGTTCTGTTCTAGTTCTGTTCTAGTTCTGTTCTAGTTCTGTTCTAGTTCTGGTTCTAGTTCTGTTCTAGTTCTGTTCTAGTTCTGTTCTAGTTCTGTTCTAGTTCTGTTCTAGTTCTGTTCTAGTTCTGTTCTAGTTCTGTTCTAGTTCTGTTCTAGTTCTGTTCTAGTTCTGTTCTAGTTCTGTTCTAGTTCTGTTCTAGTTCTGTTCTAGTTCTGTTCTAGTTCTGTTCTAGTTCTGTTCTAGTTCTGTTCTAGTTCTGTTCTAGTTCTGTTCTAGTTCTGTTCTAGTTCTGTTCTAGTTCTGTTCTAGTTCTGTTCTAGTTCTGTTCTAGTTCTGTTCTAGTTCTGTTCTAGTTCTGTTCTAGTTCTGTTCTAGTTCTGTTCTAGTTCTGTTCTAGTTCTGTTCTAGTTCTGTTCTAGTTCTGTTCTAGTTCTGTTCTAGTTATGTTCTAGTTCTGTTCTAGTTCTGTTCTAGTTCTGTTCTAGTTCTGTTCTAGCTCTGTTCTAGTTCTGTTCTAGTTCTGTTCTAGTTCTGTTCTAGTTCTGTTCTAGTTCTGTTCTAGTTCAGTTCTAGTTTAGTTCTAGTTCAGTTCTAGTCCTTATTTTTTTACATTTAATGACGGGCTCAATACATTCTCCAATTCTCTAACACCTCTATCTCCTTCTAATTTGCCATCTAATTGTTTAATTATACATTCTAAACTGCATTATAAATTTAACATTTAATTAAATTCTCAGTGCATTTAAATCCACAATTTAATCATTAAATTGTAATTAGTTATTTTACCAAGTACGGTAAATATATATTTTTAAATATTTAAATTTAATTAAAACACATTGTTCACGAGGATAAATGTAACATTGAAATCTAATACAATTTAACTTTAGTTTATATTCAACAAAAAACATCAACAAATTGATGTGTTGAATTAATGGTGGTTTTTAGAAACAAAATAAACCAAACTATGGGCTTTTTAGTTATTTGGTAAACAAATCTAAATTACTAAAAATTTTAAATAAATTTGTACATTATGTACATTTTTAAGGAAAGCATTATTGGTTTAAAGTTGTGTTTGAAATTATTTAGAATTGAATTTTGATAAAATTTTTGACAAAAAAAAAAAAAAACATTTTTTAATGAATTTAAGTTTTGGGTTTTACCTTTTGACTTATCCTGAAATGTTTGAAACATTTTGAATACTTTACAATATTTTTTGAAGTATGTAATAAATTCGCCTGTACTCAATACATATATAGAGCAAATATTTTGTACGTGTTTCCATATACAAATATTAATTGTTTGTATTGCTGGTAAAATTCAAAACTGATTGAAAAGTGAGCAATTTATTTTATAACTCACATAACATAACATTCAAAATCCAATATTCATACCTTTAGAATAAATATTCAGTTGAACAGAAACAGAAAAAACAAATACAACATAAAATATTGACACTTGGATAAACACAAACATGAACTATATATTTTTTATTTATTCATTTCGCTGTTACCAATAATATTCAATATCATCATACCAACTCTAACACCTGAGGGTGTCAAACATATTTTATTTGTTATATTTACTGCTGTTTTTTTAAACAGAATTCGAAAAATGAGTCGACCATATAAAGTGCAGACGCAAAGTACAACAGAAATGGATTTTAAAAAATATTAGTTAATGTAAATGCAGAAAGTGATCGTCAAAATTATGCGGACACTTAAATTTCTTTTCATGCAATGCGGCAACAAATGCTCTATATTCACTAAATCATGCTTAAAATGATCTGTCTTTACAAATGCAAGTGGTCCTTTAATTTTGTCATGCACTTTAAATGAATATTCACTATGTGTGTGTAGAGCTTGTAAATTCATTTTATATTGCGAAAAAATATTTTTTAATAAAGCATATAAAATTTGACACCCAACACTTGTTGGTATCAACAACATTTCAGAGTCAGCAACATTTGTTTTCTGGTTCCAGTAAGTGTCACAGTATGTATCGTTCATTAAAATTTGAATGTTATATAAAATTCAATTCACTTTTTCCTCTTTTGTTATGCATTTAACCCGCAAAAATGTTAAACATGTTAAATGTTTTACATGTGGAATACAATTACAAAAACATTGTGTGCTGACCACCAAATTTGGGTGGGAATATTGTATGTAAAATACCTGATACTCTATAGGTAATTATGGTTATAGAGTTAAGTTCTAGTTCAGTGCTATTTCAGTTCTAGTTCAGTACTAGTTCAGTTCTAGTTCAGTTCTAGTTCAGTTCTAGTTCAGTTCTAGTTCAGTTCTAGTTCAGTTCTAGTTCAGTTCTAGTTCAGTTCTAGTTCAGTTCTAGTTCAGTTCTAGTTCAGTTCTAGTTCAGTTCTAGTTCAGTTCTAGTTCAGTTCTAGTTTAGTTCTAGTTCAGTTCTAGTTCAGTTCTAGTTCAGTTCTAGTTCAGTTCTAGTTCAGTTCTAGTTCAGTTCTAGTTCAGTCCTAGTTCAGTTCTAGTTCAGTTCTAGTTCAGTTCTAGTTCAGTTCTAGTTCAGTTCTAGTTCAGTTCTAGTTCAGTTCTAGTTCAGTTCTAGTTCAGTTCTAGTTCAGTTCTAGTTCAGTTCTAGTTCAGTTCTAGTTCAGTTCTAGTTCAGTTCTAGTTCAGTTCTAGTTCAGTTCTAGTTCAGTTCTAGTTCAGTTCTAGTTCAGTTCTAGTTCAGTTCTAGTTCAGTTCTAGTTCAGTTCTAGTTCAGTTCTAGTTCAGTTCTAGTTCAGTTCTAGTTCAGTTCTAGTTCAGTTCTAGTTCAGTTCTAGTTCAGTTCTAGTTCAGTTCTAGTTCAGTTCTAGTTCAGTTCTAGTTCAGTTCTAGTTCAGTTCTAGTTCAGTTCTAGTTCAGTTCTAGTTCAGTTCTAGTTCAGTTCTAGTTCAGTTCTAGTTCAGTTCTAGTTCAGTTCTAGTTCAGTTCTAGTTCAGTTCTAGTTCAGTTCTAGTTCAGTTCTAGTTCAGTTCTAGTTCAGTTCTAGTTCAGTTCTAGTTCAGTTCTAGTTCAGTTCTAGTTCAGTTCTAATTCAGTTCTAGTTCAGTTCTAGTTCAGTTCTAGTTCAGTTCTAGTTCAGTTTCTAGTTCAGTTCTAGTTCAGTTCTAGTTCAGTTCTAGTTCAGTTCTAGTTCAGTTCTAGTTCAGTTCTAGTTCAGTTCTAGTTCAGTTCTAGTTCAGTTCTAGTTCAGTTCTAGTTCAGTTCTAGTTCAGTTCTAGTTCAGTTCTAGTTCAGTTCTAGTTCAGTTCTAGTTCAGTTCTAGTTCAGTTCTAGTTTTTTTCAGTTCTAGTTCAGTTCTAGTTCAGTTCTAGTTCAGTTCTAGTTCAGTTCTAGTTCAGTTCTAGTTCAGTTCTAGTTCAGTTCTAGTTCAGTTCTAGTTCAGTTCTAGTTCAGTTCTAGTTCATATCTAGTCTAGTTCTAGTCCAGTTCTAGTTCAGTTCTAGTTTAGTTCTAGTTCATTTCTAATTTATTTTTTTGTTCTGCTGTAGACCATGTTTTAAATGTTTTTCAGAAATTTTATTTCAAAATATAATTAAAAATTTCTTGTCAAAATATATTGCATAGTGTAAATCCCCGAATAAATGTCGGTATTTTTTTCATTATTATAAAATTTTCTTAAATACCATATATGTATTTATTAATTATAATTTTCATTTTATTTTAAAACAATATTTGCATGATTGAATTGTACTATTTAAACAGTCAGGCACACAGTGGTATAGGAAAAAAAAGAGGGAAATAATTCGGTAACTTCTAAACGGTTAATCCGATTTTAATGAAATTTGGTGTGCACAAAGAGGAGGTGTTGTCGAGTTTAGGTTTTGAATTTGGACCTTATAGGCCAACCAGGGGCCCGGCGGGGGGTCCTCAAATTAGGACACCTCGGCTATGTTAAATTTTTAAAACGATCCTATTTCTTCATTTGAGTTCCGATTTAAAAAAAATTTCGTATATAGAATCTCCTCATCGAGCACTATAAAAAATGTCGTCGTAGCAGTAAATTATCTCTTATAGTTTAGGAGATATTCGCATTTGAATATTAAAATTTTAAAATTTTTACCGTCCTTACTTTAGTTTTTTTGATAATAGCAGGTCCAAATATTTCCGATTTTCGCCATTTTTTTTTATTTGCTTAACAACAAGTTTATATACCAAGCAGTGAAAGAATTATGTAAAAATCATGACTGAGTCCAAAGTTATAGGCATTTAAATTTAAAAAATTAAAAAAAGGCGATTTTTTGTAATTTTTTTGGGAAAAAAGTATCTTTTTCTTTTTAAGTTATCTAAAAAGTTTCTAAGAAGATGTATATAGAATTTATACTTTTTGGAAAGCTGACTTTACATAAAATACGATAAATGAAACAAAACCTAAAAATTTTTGATACCGAGGGGACCAGGTCCATCCAAAAAAAACCCTATTTTTTATGGAAAATTAAATTTTGAGCAAAAATTCTCAAATCGCATAGTCGATATCAAATTATAGTGACCTGTTTTATATGACCCAATAAGTTCTTAATCATTTTGTAACGGGTTTCGATAAACCCCGCCCCTGGTATGGATATAATAGGCAAAAAACCAAAAATCCCATTTTTGGGATTTTTTAAAACTTTTTTTGGGAATTCCGGGATTTCTAATAAGAAAATTCGAAATTTTTATTTAATTTTGGATTTTGAGTAAAAAAATCTACCTAACTGTAAAATTTCATCAAAAAATATTCATAAATAAAATTTTTATTGCAATTTGAAAAATTTGTATCTTCGCAAAAACTGAATAAAAAACATTTTTTAATTTTTTTTAAAAAAAGTATTCCGCGAATTTTTTAATTTTCAAAAATTATATACAGTTTTGAAAAATAGACAAAATTACCTTTCCATTGATATATAACATGCCTACCTAATGTTTTTTAAGTGACAAATTAATTAGGGAAAACTCAACATCTTTTAGAAATTTACCTAGCACTATTATTTTCATCCATATATGTAACAATTTAAGAGTTAACCTTATGGATGAAAATAATAGTGCTAGGCAAATTTTCTAAAAGATGTTGAGTTTTCCCTGACATTTTTATAGTGCTCGATGAGGAGATTCTATATACGAAATTTTTTTTAAATCGGAACTCAAATGAAGAAATAGGATCGTTTTAAAAATTTAACATAGCCGAGGTGTCCTAATTTGAGGACCCCCCGCCGGGCCCCTGGTTGGCCTATAAGGTCCAAATTCAAAACCTAAACTCGACAACACCTCCTCTTTGTGCATACCAAATTTCATTAAAATCGGATTAACCGTTTAGAAGTTACCGAATTATTTCCCTCTTTTTTTTTTTCCTATACCACTGTGAGGCAGTAACCCAGTTTTGTTTAAATAAGCAGAAATATCAAATATAAATATAGAACAAAGGGTTTCAAATTGAATTCAAAAGCAATTGTTAAGTTGATGGAAAAAAAAAAGTAAGCCACAAAATTTCTATACTGAAAATGACATTTAAACAATTTTATACAAATGATTAATTTTTCATTTATAACATATTTTTATTTGAATTTTTCTAGTTGTTTGTGGCTAAAACTTTTGTGGTAATACAAAAGTTTCTATTTAACCCCAATTTTCTGCTTAATATCTCTTAGTTTAGAACTTTTGTTTATAGTCTAGTTTTTTTTTTTGTATAGATGTAAGTAAATAGGTATATATGTAAATACAGGCAATATGTTGCATCTGCATACATTACAACGAACGTGTTATGCATACATCTAACTGTTACAATATAAAGTTTGTTTTTAAAGGTACAACAGCAAATGAAAAATACAAGTTAATCTAAAATTTAAATGTTGTTTAGTTTTTTTTTACTTTTCACTATGGATTTTTATACTTGACTTGTATTTATACTTCATACTTAAATATACTCATTCTCAACTACCTCATTTTATATTTTTTATTATTATTTTTATATCCAGTACATTTATGTATATTTTTTCCTATAGAAAAAAGAAACTAGATCATGTATTCAGTTATTATTTTCAGTTTTTTCTTCTTATATTTTTGAGTTACCAAAACATTGTGTGTTGCCACACAAACACACTTAATACTATTTTTTTTAGAAAAAAAATCATATGAAAATTTTCCCCTAGGATTTTAACACAATTTTTTGGTTAAATAAAAAAAATAGGATTTCTATGCATGATTTTGTGTGTACTGCTCTATATCCGTAATGCAAACATTCCAGCAATTTGCAAGCAGTTAGAGTATACCAGTTAGATATAATTGTTTCCAAAGATCTAACGGCATATTTGGGACGATCGTTAATTGAACGTTCCTATGTTTTGAAGAAGAAAAGTTAGTCGTATGGAAAGTAATCTAGAGAGAAGTTAATTTTTAATTAATTGTTTCTAGATAGTTTGAAGAAGAGACACTTTCTAATTTGGTATCGTCGCAACGAACTGCAGGGTTGCGTGTATGTATCAGCGCGTATGTATGTTCGTTTTAGTGTTGCACAGTAACCTGGTAAAGTTAATTAATCTTGCGTTTTTTCCGTTCTTTCCCCATAAAACATGTAAAGTGTGTTAGTTTAGTTAAGTGCATGAGTATGTGTAAATGTAGTTTCATGTGAGTGTATATTTGCCTTTTTGCATGTGTCTGCATATTTTGTCATATTGTTCCTTTTTTCGCATTGAGCTCATAAACACATATACACATACTTATATGCATATGATTCGCGGTATTATAAAAATATGATACAGGAAGCCCTCTTCGAACAGGGTAAGAATCAGTTTTGATTCAGCTATTGGTAATTTTTTTTTAAATACTAACTTGAAGGCATCAGGTTGGTCTAAAGAATTTGTCAATTCTGTTCTAGTTCATTTCTAGTTCAGTTCTAGTTCTAGTTCAGTTCTAGTTCTAGTTCAGTTCTAGTTCAGTTCTAGTTCATTTCTAGTTCAGTTCTAGTTCATTTCTAGTTCAGTTCTAGTTCAGTTCTAGTTCAGTTCTAGTTCAGTTCTAGTTCAGTTCTAGTTCAGTTCTAGATCAGTTCTAGTTCAGTTCTACTTCAGTTCTAGTTCAGTGCTAGTTCAGTTCTAGTTCAGTTCTAGTTCAGTTCTAGTTCAGTTCTAGTTCAGTTCTAGTTCAGTTCTAGTTCAGTTCTAGTTCAGTTCTAGTTCAGTTCTAGTTCAGTTCTAGTTCAGTTCTAGTTCAGTTCTAGTTCAGTTCTAGTTCAGTTCTAGTTCAGTTCTAGTTCAGTTCTAGTTCAGTTCTAGTTCAGTTCTAGTTCAGTTCTAGTTCAGTTCTAGTTCAGTTCTAGTTCAGTTCTAGTTCAGTTCTAGTTCAGTTCTAGTTCAGTTCTAGTTCAGTTCTAGTTCAGTTCTAGTTAAGTTCTAGTTCAGTTCTAGTTCAGTTCTAGTTCAGTTCTAGTTCAGTTCTAGTTCAGTTCTAGTTCAGTGCTAGTTCAGTTCTAGTTCAGTTCTAGTTCAGTTCTAGTTCAGTTCTAGTTCAGTTCTAGTTCAGTTCTAGTTCAGTTCTAGTTCAGT